>NC_133310.1:1476994-1490585 GCF_012295235.1 Primulina huaijiensis | reverse complement strand
CGTCCACTAATTGCCAAGTAAATCCGATTATATCTTACTAAGGAAAGTTCAAAGCCAAAAGCTACCTATCCTGATGCAATAATATTTTGCTAGAACGCTATTTGTCGAGTCAGCATAGTCACATGCATTAATTTTCATTCATGTGGGGGATTGTTAGAAAAATGAGTTTTGTACTCATTTGAATCGATAAAATAATTCGAACGAGCTACGTAGCAAACGAAATTATTTCTTGATTACCAATTAGGGTGAATGAGAAATTAATTGAGTTCAAATTTTATCGAATGAAAAGATTGAATCGAAAAGATTATATATATATATATATNCCAAGATATAAAATCTTGAATTTGGATTTTCTAAGCTTATACGCTTAAATTCGAACTTTGGAATTAAATTTGAGAGTTGTCTTCTAGTTTTGAGTTTTTTAAGCATTTGCGCTTAAATCCAAGTTTTGCAAGATATAAACTCTTGGAATTGGATTTTTAAGTTTAACGCTTAGAATTCGAAACTAGAAAGTTTGCATACCATCTTGATAGCGTTCTAAACATCTCAAGTTCGTGTGGCTTTGAAATTTGTAGTGCTACTATTTTAAAGTCGTAGTCGTTGTATCTTGGGAAACGAATTGTCAACAACCGTGAGCACCGGGGCGGGGCAATATCGTTTTAAGGAAAAAGAGTCAAACTCTTGCCTCGACTATTTTTTTTTAGCCATTTGGTTCACCCATTTCTATCCCGAGTTTTCTCAAGACAAACAAAAGAATACCAATACCAACAGCATCTTCTTTCACACTTGCATTCTCCTCACATGGCCTCTTCTGTACCTTAAATATCTGTTTATTTCGATGATTTTTCTCCGAAACTATTCCTTCTACTCTCAGTTTAGCTTTGGTTTTCTCTTTTTCTGGAGGGGAGGAAAGATGTGGCCTGTGGGCTGATTGTGATCATAATCATGAGCGCACCAAGTTTCGATATCCTCCGTCTATGGCGTTGGAGAAATCTTGCTTTTATTATGCTGCTTCGGGTTCGATGTTTCGGGCTGAATGCTGATGGGTTGCTCTTGCAGTCTTTTAAGTACGGTATATTGAGTGATCCTTTCGGAGTTCTGCGGAACTGGAATGAATATGATGACACTCCATGTTCATGGAATGGGATCAGCTGCGGGATTTCGGGCTCTGCGGAAGCTTATCTTCGGGTTACGGGCTTGTATCTCCCAGGTTGCGGGCTTCTGGGATCGATCCCGTCGTCTCTTGGAATGATCGAGAATCTTAGGTACCTTAATCTCTCCAGCAATTCCATTAATGGTTCCATTCCCGAGACTCTATTCAGTGCTTCCGAGCTTCAAATTCTTGATATTTCGAACAATATGATCACCGGCGAGTTTCCTGAGCTCGTGGGGAAGTTGAGGAATCTTCAGGTTCTTAATCTTTACGACAATGCTTTGGCTGGGAGCCTGCCGCGAAATTTGATAGCTCTTCCGAATTTAACAGTTGTTTCTTTGAAGAACAATTATTTTGTTGGTTCTATTCCTGGTGGATTTAATTCAGTTCGGATATTAGATCTGTCTTTCAATCTGATCAACGGATTACTGCCTACGGATTTTGGCGGGACTAGTATCGCATATTTTAATGTTTCGTTTAACATACTCTCCGGCGAAATCCCGCCGGAGTTCGGCACACAAATCCCCACAAATGCCACCATAGATCTTTCATTCAATAATTTGACAGGCCCGATTCCAGATTCCAATCTTTTCTTTAACCAAGCTATAAACTCATACTCTGGCAACCCGGGGTTATGCGGGAAGCCGCTAAACAAGCTATGTTCAATTCCATCCTCCGCAGCCACTCAGCCTACTGTTTCTTCTGCCCCTGACTCGCCTTCTGCGATCGCCGCCATTCCGAAGACCATAGACTCCGACCCAGAAACCGCGGCACCAGGCGGCCGAGATGCTGAATCTTCGCCTAAAGGCAGAAGAACCAGGCTGAGAACCGGAGCAATCTTGGGAATAGTAATAGGAGACGCAGCTGGGATTCTAATCCTGGCATCAATTTTCATCTACGTGTATCATCTGAAGAAAAAGAAGAAGCTGGACATCACAATCAAAAAGGAAACGGAAAAAGGAAAAGACTTCGGCTGGACATCCTCTGAATCATCCTCGGAAGAATACAACTGGCTGAGAACATGGTCTTGCTTAAAGAAACAAAAACACCCCGCCGCAGGAGATGAAGAAGAGACATCCTCGGTAACCACGAATTCCTACAGCGAAGAAGCCGAAAACCCGCCAAGGAACCACGAATTGCACGGCCCTCAAGAACGGAAAAAAGGGTCTCTTGTAACAGTTGACGGTGAAAAACAACTAGAGCTGGAGACACTGCTCAAAGCCTCGGCCTACATTTTGGGCGCATCGGGGTCCAGCATCATGTACAAAGCAGTGCTCGAAGACGGAACCGCACTGGCCGTCCGAAGGATTGGCGAAAACGGCGTGGAGCGATTCAGGGATTTCGAGAACCAGATCCGAGTGATCGCGAGATTGGTGCACCCGAATTTGATCAGGATTCGAGGGTTCTACTGGGGTTCCGACGAGAAGCTGATTATCTACGACTTCGTCCCCAATGGCAGCCTGGCTAATGCTCGTTACAGTAAGTCTACTTAATTTACATACTCCAACACATATATTTTATTTCTACTACAGAACGCTCTTCTCCCGAGCTTCTGCTGGATCAAGGGCAATTGGATCTCGTAACTATATTGTAATTTTTGTACTGTTTCCAAATATAACATATTGGGTCAACAATCATTATATATTTTTTAACTTTTACATGTTTATGTTACTTAAATCTGTTCTTGATTGATCACTAGGACTTTACTGACTTTAGAACGACGGAGTAGGTACACCTGAAGTGCAAAGCAACCCCAACCAACTCCCACACACAAACATATGCCAAGTCAACCTTGTCCTCTTTATAGATACTTACATGCGCATTTTGGGTCTTAATTTTCAGGAAAAGTTGGTTTTGCCCCTTGTCATTTGCCTTGGGAAATGCGGATCAAGATAGCAAAAGGTGTGGCATGTGGGCTTTGTTACATCCACGAGAAGAAGCACGTACATGGAAATTTAAAGCCCAGTAATATTCTCTTGGGCCACGACATGGTGCCCAAGATAGGAGATTTCGGACTCGAACGGCTGGTATCCAATTATAATAGTTCCAAATTAGCCGGTGGATCGGCCCAAAACTTCGGGAGCAAGAGATCCACGGCCTCGCGAGACAGCTTTCAGAACTACTCCACCGAGCCTACTCCAAGCCCGAGCCCTAGTGTGATAGGCATTTCGCCTTATCACGCTCCCGAATCATTACGAAGCCTCAAACCCAATCCGAAATGGGACGTATTTGCCTTCGGTGTGGTGTTACTCGAGATTTTGACCGGAAAAGTCATCGTATCCGAAGAAACGGGGCACGGATTGGCGATCGGGACACTCACATCCGCTGAAGAAGACAAAGAAAAGATATTAAGGATGGCTGATGTGGCAATCCGTGCTGACGTGGAGGGTAACGAAGATGCCTTGTTGGCACTCCTAAAACTAGGGTATGGTTGCATATCTTGTGTGCCTCAAAAGAGACCAACAATGAAAGAAGTCCTCCAATCACTTGAGAAAATCCCATGTTTTTCATTTTCTTCATCGTGCCCTTATGGTGAGTTGTAATGATGATGATTTTCAAAAAATGGAACCAATTTTTTTTATGTGAATATTTGGCTGACATCTTTTAGGAATAAATTTTTCCCCGGTTTATTAAAGTTTTTTAATTTTTTAGTGAGGTGTGCTGATTTTGGACTAAAATCATGTAATTTCATGTTTGTACCGAGCTATTAATTAAATTGTGTTAGTAATAATACACACAAAATGGTTACTTTTATATATTTCTTTAAGAGTGGGTATCATGTGAGACCGTATCACGGATCTTAATCTGTGAGACGGGTCAACCCTACCCATATTCACAATAAAAAATAATATTCTTAGCATAAAAAGCAATACTTTTTCATGGATGACCCAAATAAGAGATCCGTCTCACAAATACGACCCGTGAGACCGTCTCACATAAGTTTTTGTCTTTCTTTAAAATGTGTCTACTTTCTTGATTAGTTTATTTAATCCAATAAATGTCCCTCTAATTTCTCAACGCTCCTTGCAAGATTTCACGTTGTTTATCTAACTATGTTGCCCTCCAATGTTATTACTGGATAAATCTACATGTATTTGTAATTGGATAATTTTTTGTTTGAAATATATACAAGTAACTTATAAAATGTTTCATCATTAGTATTAATATGAATAATAAAATATATAATTTTCATGCAAGATCGATTTAATATAAGTAAAATACATCAATTTATATTAAAAATTTTAAGTTATGAATACATTTATTATTTATTAATCATCAACCAAAAATACGAATATTTACAACTTCTTGTTGATGTTGCTTTAAAAATCGCAAAAAAAAAAAATTTAATTCCTAAAAAAAATTATTTATTATGCTAAAAATATTGTTCTTCATTACAATTATAAGTCGAGTTTACTTGTCTTATGAATATTAGTGATGTCCCAGAAAGAGCCCAGGTTATCCTCAGACTCGAGCATAGTAAAAGATCGGGAGCCTAGGGCTACCGATGGGAGAAGCAGCCCAGATAAAGAAAGTATTTTTATATAAATCATCACTGGTATGCAATAACTAGGAAAGCTGATTAGACCAGCACATACTCATACAAGCCGGAGATTTTAGCCTAGCCTGAGCTATGTAAGAAGACTAAGATAATGGATCAGGGACCCTGTTTGTGCCCTCACATAATGACAACTGCTTGAGCATCTCGGGATAAGCATCGAATCTGGGCCCACAAGTAAGGATCGTCATGGCTCGAAATCATTAGTGTATCAATCAACGCGTGTGGAGGCGATGTGACAAAACTAAAAGTAATATGATTTGTCGGTCGTAACAGTGTAAAAAAATAGGGCGTGGACAATTATCTGATCACGAGGAGTATCTGATCACTGAAAATAATGTCATAATTATTTTTTCTCCTACGAATACTCAAGTTTGCTCGATGATTAGACATATTCACTTAATATTTTCACAAGCACCCACTATATATTCTCTATACGACACTTTTTTGCAAGGATATTCGACTGACTTAAGCGTTGGAGTGGCTACGCCGGAAATCTTTTCGACGCCCATTAACGTTCTTTGCTCTTCAAGTATATAGATTATCTAGCCCGGGATCCCTTTTACCCTATCACCAGTATTCGCAAAAAAGCAACATACCCAAACCGGTAAATTGCCCACCAAGCTCACCTAATTTAGTCTGACATCATCATTGGCGTCGTTTGGAATTCCACTCAAAAATCAGTTCAGATATATGATTCTAGAAGGGAGAGCACGGACTCAAAAGTCCTCTGAGGAAATCCGTCTCTTCAACAAACTTTTGTTACCAATCCATTGCAGCTGACTCAGTGGATAGCAACAGTTGTCCAAAAAACTATAACAGAGAAGTTCTCTTAGAGCATCTCCAACTCATCTCTATTTTGGAGGAAATCTCCAAAATAGAGTATGGGTTGGTGCTCCAACCCAACTCCAAATGCAATCTCCATTTTGGAGATTTCAATAGTGATCCTCCATTTTTGGAGGATCACTATTTATATGGAGATTCTACCATATTACTGAAATGTCCTTTTGTATTTTTATGTATTTGTTTTGCTCCATTTTATATTATTATATTTCAAATTATTTAATTAATTAATTTTAATGTTAAATAATTTTTATACTTAGTTAATCTATTTTAATTGTTTTATTATTTTTATGAATTAATTATAAGTCTATTGTTTATAAGAATCATGAAATGGAAATAATAAACAAGATAATGATCACAAAAATTAATAACATAATTTATTAGAAACACTTATTGTCTATTTAATTTATTTAACTTGATAAACATGTGATTTTTTTCCGAGATGCTCTTATTGACTATTTGTGGAAGGAGTACAATACTTCGGAATATTAGTATTTTTAATGGTCAATCTATGTGTTGTTCTTTAAACCATTTGTGTTGTTTATGTTTGTCGTGATTATATTTTATGTTTATATTATGAATATTGTATCTTGTCGTTTATGTTTTTCGTGTCAAAAAAATTTATTATTTTAAATAAATTGAGTTTAATGCATGTTTAATTGTATTATGTTTATCGAATTAATTAAGTTCGTTTATATAATATATTATGTAATTAAATAATTATATGTGTGTTTTTTTGAAAATGAAAAAAAAAATGGAGTATTTTGTAATATTTTTAGAGGATATGGGTTGGAGAAAGTTTTTAAAAATAGAGATCATTGATCTCTATTTTAGAGGATAGAGGATGAAAAATAGAGGATATGAGTTGGAGATGACCTTAGTAGCAGTCACATGCACCGAGGGGAAGGATCTGAGGATCAATATTATCCTCGGGACAAGACCAAAATATGCTTCCTTTTATAAAATGTTTCATGATTAGTATTAATATGAATAAGAAAATATATAATTTTCATGTAATATCGATTTAATTTAAGTAAAATACATCAATTTTATATTAATTTTTTTTAAAGGTTAAAAATCTGAAGTTATAAATAAATTTATTATTTATTAATCATCATCTAAAAACATGAATATTTACAACCTTCTTGTTACAGGCACCAAATCGAGATATCTTTATTTATTAATTGAGTATAACTTAGGAAGAAGACGGTAAGTAAATGTTTATTAATAGAATTGCCGTCAATTTTGAGTGGGCTTTCTCTCACCCACGCTAGCTGCGACGCTGTTGAATACTTTCTTGCTCACAAAGTGTTTGAACAAAGTCCCCAGGTACACCTGCTAGCTCTATAAGTTGCACCTCTCTTTTGTTCTTCCCACCGTTGATACGCGAGACTCTCGCGTTTTTCCCTTTTTTCCATTGATCAGATCTCCCCAATTTTCCTTCCCTCTTTCAATCACAAAACCACATGGAGAGATCAATGTCGTATTCTCCGTGCGTGTTTCATTTTGTTGATCTGGGCAGTTCTATTTTCGATTCTCTGTTTTTTTAGCTTGATGTGGGAACGATGTTCTGCTAGGATATCAAGCTTCTGATTTGTGTGTGTTTTTTCCTGTCCAGTTTCATCACCATGTGTGTGTGTTATGGTAAATATTTCGATTAAGATTGTGTTAGATGACCGGGGAATGAAATTTTTCGCTCTTTGTTTGCCTGGCATGGTTGTTGATTATGACTTCAAGATGCTCTTTTTGTTAGATTTGGTGATGTGTATGATTTGTTGCTGAAATAATAACTTCGTATATGCAAGCAGTTCTGAGTAGTTTCTCAACTTTGTTAAGTTCCTTTAAAGATTTACATTTTTGGTCCTTTCTTGCTGAAATGTTGTCGGTTTTCGATTTGATACTTTTATCAGGGAATTGGCCTCGGTGGAAATCGTCTATTTTATGTTATCATTTATGTTTACAATGCTTATATGCAGTATCATAAATCTTCTACTTTCCTTCTCAAATCTGACTATTAGTTTCCTCGTGTGATGTGTGCTGTCGGTTTTTGTTTGTGACCGAATTTGTGAGTAGTTGAACTGGTAATAATATATTTTCTCTTCAATTTTACTGACTTTCTGTCCGAATAATGATGAAGCGCACATTAATAAGTGAGGGAAGAGACGCTGTTACGAATGGTCTCGTAAAGCTTTCCAAAACTGTTGATTGTTAACCGTCTAATGCTTCATTTTCGAAGATATCATTGTTAGAAGCGGGAGGCTGGTTATTATTTGAGGTTATGAATGTGCTTGGAGGAGTGCGTGCTGTTTGACAAAATGTCTATCACAAGCTGCATGTTGATTCGACACAATCCCTGACTATTTGCAAATTGCTGATTTGGATGGATACTGTGCTCTGTTGTCGATGTGCATATCCAGTTTCGAACGGTAATTTTATAATATTTTTGAGCAGAAAAGTTTTTGCTGCACATAGTCATCGAAGAAAACATGAGAGTAGAAAGTTAGAACTTCCCAAGAATCTTCGTAACCCACGACGGGCAAAGCTTCCGCCTGACTTCTATCCCCTGGTGCTGCATAGTGAAGAACCGGGTCTGAGCAGCGCGCCATCAACAGATTCCACGAGCATAGCCCCTATTGTTGAGAAATATCGTGATGAAACTGATGACAGCAACAATGCGGATGAAAATTTAGCGTGGGGATCGGATGAAATCGAAGCCATTTCATCTCTTTTTCAGGGAAGGGTTCCTCAGAAGCCTGGGAATTTAAACAGGAAAAGACCTCTGCCCCTACCTATTCCTCACAAGATTAGACCTTTGGGATTTCCCACCCCCAAGAAACTTACCAAGAACCATCTTGCTGTTTCTGTGAGACAGCCAATATCTAATCAAATTTACAAGAATCCAACTTTCTTGATTGGATTAGCCAGGGAAATTAGAAGCCTTCCTGCTGAGACCAATGTGTCCACTGTTCTCAGCCAATGGGCTCGGTTTTTGAGGATAGGGTCTTTGTCATTGACGGTCAGGGAGTTGGGCCATATGAGTCTTCCAGATCGAGCTCTACATGTTTTTTGTTGGGTTCAAAATCAGCCCCATTTATTCCCAGATGATCGCATCCTTGCTTCCACGGTAGAAGTATTGGCAAGGGCAAATGAGTTACAAATGCCTTTTGACTTGGACAAGTTCGCCGGTTTGCCTAGCCGGAGCGTCTACGAGGCTATGGTAAAAGGTTTCATAAAAGGTGGAAACTTGAGACTTGCTTGGAAGCTTCTTTATGCCGCCAAAGAAGGTAAAAGAATGCTAGACTCCTGCATATATGCTAAGCTAATACTAGAACTTGGAAAAAATCCTGATAAAAGGGTGCTCACATTGCCTTTGTTGGAGGAGCTGGCAGCAAGAGATGACCTTAAGTTGACTCAACAGGACTGCACATCTATCATGAAAGTTTGCATAAAGCTGGGGAAATTCGACATCGTAGAGTCACTTTATGATTGGTTCAAAAATTCTGGTGCCACTCCTAGTGTAGTAATGAACACCACTTTGATTCATAGTCGGTATTCTGAGAACAAATATAGAGAGGCAATGGCTGTGGTGTGGGAAATGGAGGCTTCAAATACACTCTTTGATCTCCCAGCCTATCGTACCTTGATAAATCTTTCCATCGCCTTGAATGATTTTCCGAGGACTTCAAGATATTTTTCCAAACTCAAGGAATCTGGTTTGGCTCCGGCTTTTGATATATACCGTAAGCTAATTAGTTTTTATTTAGCTTCCGGAAGATTAGCCAAATGTAAAGAAATCTGCCAGGAGGCTGAGATGGCTGGATTCGAGGTGGACGATCGAACCAGATCACAGGTGCATCTGGGAAGATAATCAAGTACATTTTTTTAGTTCAAAATGTTTGTGTTGTATGTGTTAGAAATGAGAGTTATTTGGAGCATATATTTTTTAAAAGCTTTATCATGTGATTCAACTGATCCTTCCATATGAATTAAGCAATTAAAATTGTATTGGTACATATTTTAAATGATATTTAAATACCGACCGTCTTTTATGTAATATTGAAAGATGCAACATGCAAAGCTAGTTGATGCACGCGACTCCGGAAATCTTGTTTGAGATGACCTAACCAAAACTCGATTTCCATTCCACTCAACTCGAGTCACCAAATTTTAATTCATCACAACTTGTGGTCTATGAGATTCTAAAGAAGTAGACCTTGTATATGTTAAGTACTGAAAAATATAAATTTCCCTTGGTTAGAGAGACATAATCCTCTTTCCATCGTGGGAGACCTAGACTTCGAACCAGTTACGGGCAAAAACCCTCGGAATGAATTATCAAGTCAAGAACGGAGGAGTGAATGAGATATTGAGTATTGAAAAATATAGCAAACATGGTATTATTCAACAAACAAACTATGTTAAAGCAGTAGATGACAAACATAGATACAATACTTTTTTCTGTCCTTTATTTATTATTCTTCAAGAAAAAATGAGGATTTTTACAATTCAAATAAAAAAAATATTCGACATGGAAGCAATAGTCAGATGTAAGTACATTATCGTTTCAAAAAATGATTGAATATATCAAATAAAGACAGGAGGGTTTCATTATTTAGAATGCATATGGATCTGGCATGCTGTTAAATAGCAGCAACAAACTAATTTTTAACAAATTATGAATATAGAGATTAGTTGACTTAAAAAATATATAGAATTCTTTTAACTTTAAATTCTTCATCTTTGAAGTTAATATTTTAATCCCCTCTTTAAATTCTACAATAGACTAATGAAAACACAATAGGTCTCTCAAAAAAAAAAAACAAAAAACAAAAACAACACACACACTAGGTTTTGAAATAAATTAACTGTTGGAATAAACATTGTGGTCTTAAAATTTGATACCATGATATGTTTTTTAGGTGGAAAAAATTACCCTTCATAATTCTATATGATATTTAACATTTAAATAAAAAAACTATCATGGAATTAACTCAAGATTTTTCAGTATTATCTAAATTTCATAAATTGTAGATCCGTTGATTTTTGTATGTCGCAACTCGCAACTGTTAAATCAATATTACGATCATCTAACCAAAAAAATTAATCGAATCTGCAGTATCGTTCGTGCCAATAGAAGGCCCAATCACTGAGATTATATCATGTGCGGGATCTCGATTAAGCTACATATATAAATACAGAATCTAGTCATCTAAATTATAATCCAAATGGAGTAAAACAAGGCTGATTATGGGAAAATGTAGCATTTCGTATTAGATTATTCTATTTTTGTCACTTGGCTCAAAACCAAGCAAGAAAAAGTCTCCTCCATTTTAGATTGTTCCTTAAGATTGAATGTTTTTGTTACTTAAGGTCATGATCAAGCAAGAAAAGACTGTTTAAACTACTCAAGTCCCATCCCAACGGTGCAAATTGTTTGTTGTTCTAGATTCGACGGCCTAAGCAACACCAACTGAATGAATGTTCAACACATAAGTTATCTGCATTAAACACACAGCAAGAATCAAGTTTATAGAACACAACACAAAGTGAGACAATAAACATGATAGAAGATTAATAATGAAATTTTCCGTGCATTCAAAAACTTGGCTCCACATGCTATAACAAAGATACTTGTCAAGAAGAAAAAAGTCAATTGCCAACCAGTCCAACATTGAAAAACATTCTTTAATTCAAGAATTTCCTCCTTTGAGAAAACAACCAAAGACTTGGGACGCCCATCCCTATCTCTGATTCTTGAACAAAGAGGTACACTATGGTAATGAATTTGATACTCAGTCTAATGATAATATTGCTCAACGGACAATTATCAAAATTACTCTCCATCCCCCAATCAAAGAGATGACAAGAGGCGATTGTTAAATTAATAAATCGATCCGTCACATGGGAGTGGCAAGAATTACAATAACAAATAGTTGAAATGTCACATAATTGGACAGACTTATGACAAAAAACATAGCAAAATAGTGGTTGTGAAGTCCCATTGCAACTATCAGATGAGTGACAAATGAGAGTTCAATGAGAAGATGCTTAGCCACGCCAACAGGGACTGCTTAGGGAAGCCAAGCTCATGTGCTGATCTTGAGCTCTGCTTCTCTTTAACATAGGCTTTGGCGATGAGGAAGCAAATGATGCAATGGCCCACGAATCGTTAGAGCTATCAGAGCTAAAATAGGTGTCAACTACACAACTTGGACTGCTTGGTATGGACTCATGCTTGCGTTTGTGGCAAAGCTTATGGACATGACCATCCAATACCTCCTTCACAAGTTTATGGCATTCGTCCAACTTTTCCTGTTTATAAGATTCACAATCAATAATGTAAATATTGTTAAATTGGGGTACGGTCTGAGGCGTGATCTCAATAATTAAACACAGAAGCAAATTAATTCAGCAAACCTTGTTCATTTTGAACAAACTCATGAACTGATTTTGGAATTCCAAATCTTTATAAGGATCGATCTCTTTAATAACATTTAGCATTGTCACAGAAGCAATAACCGAAGGAAGATAGCACATGAACCTACAATCTGCATTTGTGTATATAATTGCATTAGAAGTCAAGTCACTTGAACCATGAAAAGATCACTATAAGATCGACATTATTACAGATCAATGCGCATCAGATCTTAGATAAACATCTATCCTAATTGTGGGGTGAAATCTTTACTGCAAAACAACAGATATCATACCAGTTACAATAGAGAGAATGAGATTCTGGCACCTCCCCAAAAACTGCCAATGCAGGTTTCCAATCAAACCCAATCTTCTAACAATGTGGTCAATGTATGAGATTGGAGTCACGGGATTCATCTTCCATTTGAGTGTGGAAAGAACCAAAAGTTCCATTCTCTGAATAGTCTGCGCCTCAAATAGATATTCAGACTCTTCCACCTGAGATACACAAAAACAAAAGCCCAAATCAGCTAGATGCATTGACACAAGCACATACATTGCAAACGAACAAATGGTATAAATGGTGACGAAGAAACATACCTGAAAGTTAACAAGAAGAGGCACTTGCGTCTCTTCGACCTTTGCCGCGATGGAAAGACAGGCAACAGAAAGCAACTGACTCATCCATGGCTTATCTTTCTTGAAGCAAACGCTTGCGATGAATCTATCAAAGTAGTTCACAGCTAAAACAGCAGTCATGGCAGTGAATCCATAGCACGCAGTGCCCTTCAACATCCATTTAACGGCCTCATTTCTCACCATTTTCAGACACCCATCTGAGTTTATCGCATCGCAACTCAAATGAGCTTGTTCTTTCTCCTTAGACAACAGGCTCAGAAGCTCGTCATCCTCCCAGAAAAGGTCGCGGTCACCAAGAAAATCAAAGGGCTTTCCACTGATCTCATTAAAATCATCGATTTCCGACACCCTCAAGCCAGACCCACCACTCAAATCGTCCTCAAAACGCTCTTCCTCGCAGTAAAGGTCATCAAAGATCGAATTTTGGAGAAGGGATTCTTGTTCTTGGAAATGAGAAACCATCTTCTTCTGAAAAGAAGATACAGGAGCCTTTGCTCATTATCTTAAAGGTGAGAGGGGAAAGCTCGAAAGATTGAATCTTGAGCTCTTTATCATATCTTCTTGTGCTTGTTTTAGCCCTTTTTACCTCCCTAGGACACTGGAAAGAGAGGATGGGGAGAGGAGGGCTAAGTGAAGCCTTATGGAGTGAGGGTTTTTAATCTGTCCGACTCTCCACGCCTGTCCATTTTCCCCTTTTTCTTTCCCTTCTTTTTTTTTTTTTTTTTTTCTTTTTTTTTTTTTTTTTTTTTGCTATTTCATTTCATTTCATTTTAAAAAAATAAACAAAAAAAAACTACATACACAATGAAATTTGCACAATAATTTTTACCATACAAAAAATTTAATACAAAAAATTTAGTTATCAAAATCTCGTAATAAATTCATTGCAAACTCTGGTGATGAAATAACAAAATCTCACTGTATAATTATTATAATTATCATTGTATGATATAATTTTGATTTTTAGGTTTATTCAAAAAAAAAAA
>NC_133310.1:1466758-1472863 GCF_012295235.1 Primulina huaijiensis | reverse complement strand
AATCAACGAACCGACTTCAGTTCTGAAATCGTTGACACGAGGTCTTCGATTTGAGATACATCACAAGCTTCGGGATCAAAGAAATAGCCAGATTATATATATACTCGATTATCAGGTACGTGTTGACGTATGAGCATATGTTGTTATTGTTTAGTATTGATGAATACTATTGCGTTGAACGATGATAAATCACTGGTATTGGGTGATTTGATATTATATCTGTTGTTATTTATTATCGTTGATATTGTTGGTTGTTGTTTGTTGGGAGACGTCACGTTGATGTTGTTCGTTCGACGATATCGCTGTCGCCGGTGTTGGGGTGCGACGTATCGTCGATATTATTCGTTCAACGATATTGCTGTCACCGGAGTAGGGGTACGACGTATCGTTGATGTTATTCGTTCGACGATATTGCTGTCGCCGGTGTTGGGGTGCGACGTATCGTCGATGTTGTTGTTGCAGTAGTATGGGAGTGATGACGTTGATATCGTTGGTGGTTTGATTGTCCAGAGACAGCAAAGGGAGTATTTCTGTTATCATTCCAGTTATATTTTATATTGTTGATAATATAACTGTTATGTATTACGATGATGATTGTTGTGTATGCTCACCCTTTGGGGGCCGTTTCTGTTGGACAGGTTACAGGACTCTGCTGTGAGACAGAATAGTGGTGAAGGACTAGGTGTGTCTAGTCAAACAGTCCTGTAGTTGATAGTAGATAGAGACATTATAGTTTATTGTCTTATTTGAGTTGTATGTGTGTATTTATTATATTGTTTCTGCTACACTGATGTAAATAGTGTGGTGATTGCACTATTTTGTCGTATATGCATTATATTATTACGTCGTTGAAAAGAAAATTTTTATGCATATGACGTCACATGTTGTATGATTACGTGGCGAGGTTTAGGGCGCCACATTTGGTGGTATCAGAGAATATGTTAGATGTCTGGGATGGTTAGAAGTTGGGTTTGTGATGAGGGAATTGGATGGCGATATTATTTGCGTGTATCTGTGCATTTGACTTGTTTTTGATGATTTCTTGGTATGATTGATTGTTCTTTAGTTGCGTGTGCTTTCGTGCGAAAGGTGTGATGATGATTACTGGATTGTAATTGTTAAATGTTATTATTAACAATTTGATTTCCAGTTATGGCAGCTAGAGAACAGGTACATCCACGCGAGGAAACGGACGAGGCTGCCAGTGGGTTTGGGCAGATGAATCCATTGCCACCTCCTCCTATGGGTCAAGCACCTGCAGATCAGCCTTTATTGCCTGGTGAGTTGACGTTGGCACAGTTCAGCAGTTATCTTCCGTCGAGATTTGATAGCTCTGAGACTGGCGAACGAGCAGAGGAGTGGATTGAGAGGATAGAGCAGATATTTGTGACTGCACCGTGTGCTAGATCTGCTTGGTTACGATTGGCTACATTTCAGCTTTCGCGGAATGTATTATTATGGTGGCAGACGACTGAGGTCGGATTGAGAGCTCAGGGCTGTACTGTTGATTGGGATGTGTTTCGATCTCGTTTTCTTGATAAATATTTTTCTATAGCAGCCAGGCAACAGACAGAGAAAGAATTTGAAGATTTGAGACATGGTAGTATGTCTGTTGCTGAGTATGAGACTAGATATTCTGCATTGCTGAAATATGTGTCACACGTTGCTACGAATGTTCGTGCTAAGATGAGACACTTCTTGAAAGGGTTGAAGTTAGAGTTATTTGATCGTGTGCAATCAAATAACCCGGTATCATTTGAGGATGCAGTGACAAGGGCTGAGATGGCTGAGTTGGTGATGCAGGAGTATGGGGCTCAGGGACGATTATCAGAGCCGACTAGGGAGTCATTGCGACCACATGGACAGTCTTTTAAATATCAGAAGGGTTCATCTTCTTCAGCAGCATCATCTGGGAAGCGCCGATTCGATTCACGACATGTTGAGAGTAGTGGGAGCAGTTCTCAGTCTGTTCAGGGGCAGAGAGGGGAGTCCAGAGCAGTGAGGTGTTTTCGTTGTGGGGGACCTCACCTGATCAGACAGTGCACACAGACCGAGATCACCTGTTTCGAGTGTGGCGGTGTTGGCCATATAGCGAGACAGTGTCCTAGCCGTGAGGGACAGCGAGAGCCCAGGAGTGATAGAGGTAGATACTCAGAGAGAGGAGGACGACAGCCTCAGCAGTTTACACCACGACCTTCTGGAGGACAGCCACGTAGGCAGGGAGCTGGTCCGCCTCAGGCACATGTGTATGCTTTGACACGAGAGCAGGCAGAGGAGGCACGAGAGGAGATGATAGCGGGTAAGTGTTATTTATGTTCTTATACTGCTTATATTCTTGTTGATACAGGTGCCTCGCATACATTCATATCGAAGAGGTTTGTGGTTGAGCATCATAAGCGCTCGTCTCCATTGTCTATGCCTCTTTCTGTTTCGACACCCTCTGGAGTTGATATATCAGTTGTATCGATGATATCAGATGGTATTATTTCTTATGAGGGCTATGAGTTGAGATCTGATATGATTATTCTAGAGATCACTGATTTTGATTGTATTGTGGGAATTAATGTGCTGAGGAGATATTGTGCGACTGTTGATTGTTATCAGCGAGTAGTATATTTTTACACAGATGAGAAAGAGCGTTGGACATTTTATGGGAAGGGTTCTCGTCCCCGTGTTCCGTTGGTATCTGTTATCCGGATGTCTCGATTATTGGAGCATGGCCATGAGGGTTATCTTATTTATGTTGTAGATGTGACAGAGAAGAAGAAGGAGCTGGGAATAGAGGAGATACCTGTAGTTGCTGAGTTTGCTGATGTATTTCCTGATGAGATTCCAGGCTTCCCACAGTCCGTGAGGTGGAGTTTGGGATTGAGTTGATGCCAGGTACTTCCCCTATTTCTTGTGCTCCTTACAGAATGGCACCAGCAGAGTTGAGAGAGTTGAAAGCCCAGTTACAGGACTTGCTGGACAAGGGATACATTCGCCCTAGTGTATCGCCTTGGGATGCACCGGTCTTATTTGTAAGAAAAAAATATGGAACGATGCGGCTTTGTATTGACTGTCGACAGCTGAATAAGGTAACGATTAAGAATAAATATCCTCTCCCTCGTATTGATGATTTGTTTGATCAGTTGCAGGGAACCTCAGTATATTCGAAGATTGATTTGAGGTCAGGATATCATCAGATACGAGTTAGAGACGAGGATATTCAAAAGACAGCATTCAGGACCAGATATGGGCATTATGAGTTTTTAGTTATGCCGTTTGGGTTGACGAATGCTCCAGCTGTGTTTATGAGTTTGATGAATAGGGTATTTCAGTCTTATCTCGATCGGTTTGTTATTGTGTTTATTGATGATATATTGATATATTCCAGGAGTGAAGCTTAGCATGTTGGGCATTTAAGTTCAGTATTACAGGTACTGCGAGATAGACAGTTGTATGCCAAACTCAGTAAGTGTGAGTTTTGGTTAGATCGAGTAGTCTTCTTGGGTCATGTTATATCGAGAGATGGGATTTCTGTTGATCCAACGAAGGTCGAAGCCGTGTTACAGTGGTCTGCACCTACATCTGTACCAGAGATCCGTAGTTTCTTGGGTTTAGCAGGTTATTATCGTCGATTTATCAAGGGATTTTCAAAGATTGCTAGACCTTTGACACAGTTGACTCAGAAAGGTGTGCGATTTCAGTGGTCTGAAGCATGTGAGAAGAGTTTTCAGGAGTTGAAGCACCGACTGACGACCGCACCGGTGTTATCAATCCCAACAGAAAATGAAAGGTTTGTTGTTTATACTGATGCATCACTACATGGTTTGGGATGTGTTTTGATGCAGGATCGACATGTTGTGGCATATGCCTCGAGACAGCTGAAACCACACGAAACTAGGTACCCTGTGCATGATTTGGAGTTAGCAGCCATTATCTTTTCCTTGAAGATATGGCGACACTATTTATATGGTACATCGTTTACGATTTATACGGATCATAAGAGTTTGAGATTTTTGTTTACTCAGACAGAGTTGAATATGAGGCAGAGACGGTGGTTAGATTTGTTGAAAGATTATGATTGTGAAATTGAATATCATCCTGGTCGAGCTAATCTTACTGCTGATGCATTGAGTCGTAAAGTTAGTTGTACTGCAGAGGATATGAGTCGTTTATCGGCTATGATGATGTCTTGTTGTTCCTTGGGATATTATTTTGATATCTCGACGACTCCTATCCAGGTATCGACCTTATTTGCTGAACCTGATATATATGGTTGTATTCGTGAGGCACAAATGACAGATGAGAGAGTTCAGCGATGGAAGGAGTTGATTTCTCAGAAACAAGATACTCGGTTTAGAGTTGCTGATGATGGCAGTTTGAGGATGAATGATAGATGGGTAGTTCCTGATACTTCGAAGTTGCGCCAGGGCCTGTTGCGGCGTGCACATTGTAGTCGATATTCTATCCACCCTGGTGGCAAGAAGATGTATAAGGATTTACGCTCTCAGTTTTGGTGGAAGGGAATGAAACGTGATGTGATTGATTTTGTACGTCGATGTCTCAATTGTCAACAGATCAAAGCTGAGAGGAGAAGGCCAGGAGGTGAATTGAGGAGTTTAGAAGTACCGACTTGAAAATGGAAGCACATATCGATGGATTTTGTGACTCATTTGCCAAGAAGCAATGGGACTATTGATGCTATTTGGGTGATTGTTGATCGATTGACGAAAGTTGCACATTTTATACCCTATAGCATGAATAGTACATATTTGACGATGGCACAGTTGTATAGACGAGAGATCGTACGGTTGCATGGGATTCCAGTGTCTATTATATCTGATAGAGATCCTCGATTTACTTCTCATTTTTGGGAAGGATTGCAGACTGCGATGGGGACAGAGTTGAGATTGAGTACAGCTTATCATCCCCAGACAGATGGTCAGACTGAGCGTACTATTTAGACGCTGGAGGATATGTTGCGTGCTTATGTTATGGATTTTAAATCTGTTTGGCATTCATCTATTCCATTAGTAGAGTTTGCATATAACAATAGTTATCAGAGTAGTATTCAGATGGCTCCAGTTGAAGCATTGTATGGGAGACGTTGTAGATCTCCTTTATACTGGGATGATGTTGATCGAGCTGTAGTCACAGGTCCTGAGATGATTCTTGATATGGAACAGAAAGTAAAGTTGATACAGCAGCGATTGAAAGCAGCTCAAGATAGACAGGCCGCCTATGCAAATAAAATACGAAGACCCTTAGAGTTCCAGCAGGGCGATCAAGTATTTTTGAAAGTTTCTCCTTTTCGTGGTACAATACGATTTGGTATGAAAGGAAAGTTGGCACCGAGATATGTTGGCCCGTATGAGATATTGCAGCGGATAGGCACTTTGGCTTATCGATTGGCTCTACCTCCATCTTTATCTGGTATTCATAATGTGTTTCATGTGTCGATGTTGCGGAAGTAAGAGCCAGATCCTTCACATGTGTTGGATATTTCTGAGGTTCAGTTAGATCCTGATGTGTCTTATGTTGAGAGAGCAGTTTGTATTTTGGATCGATCTGAACTGAAGCTTCGTAGTAAGCTTATACCGATGGTGAAGGTTCAGTGGGAGCATAGAGGTGTCGAAGAGGCCACTTGGGAGACAGAGCGGCATATGAGGGAGCTCTACCCCTACTTATTCTGATGGTATGACGTATCTTTATTTATGCATGTTATTACTGTTGTTGATTAATTTCGGGGTCGAAATTCATTTAAGGGGGGTAGAAATGTAATGCCTGAGATATTACAACTATAAAATAGTATTGATGATATTTTCGTAAATAAGTTGAAAAATATTCAATTTATTTTGATGGTATTTTCGTAAATAAGTTGAAAAATAATGAATTAATTTTAAGAACAAAATGATAATTAGTGACATATCTTGCTCATATGAAGTCCAAATGATTTGAGATTTGGATATAACATAGAACACTGAAAGATATAGAAGTTTCATGGTTTGAGTTTTGGAAAATTTGATCGTTTGACTGGTCCAAAGGGATATACCGGTGTTAAAATGTTAAATATTATATATTATATTATATTATTTTATTTTATTAATATAATATAATAAA
>NC_133310.1:1447045-1464790 GCF_012295235.1 Primulina huaijiensis | reverse complement strand
TAAAAAAATATAAGATATATTAGTCATAGGTAATTAAGTTATAAATTTATTAAATTAGGTTTTTATGATTTTTTTTTTTTACAGATGAAAGAAGATTAATTTTCCAAGTTATAGGGATATTTTTAAAAATTTAATTGCTATTATAAATTATGATAAAAAAAGGTAGGAGAAGTCTCACGTTATATATATACTAGTGTCGTCATATGCGTTGCATGTTTATATCATTGGTTTTTGTGAGTAATAATTTTTAATATTTAACTAATTTTTATATATAACTAAAATACTTATATTAACAATATTTATGATTATTTGGTTGTATTATTTATTAACTTTTTTTTTTGTATAATATGTGTTTTTCATAAGAAAACTAATAATGTAATTATGTTAAACATATTTGAATTTTGTATAAATGATGTTTGAGACTTTGAATTCTGGAAAATATATAATATCTGATGAGTAAATTTTTTTTTTTTTTTGTTACAAGGGAGGGGGGACACCCACAATAAACATCTAACATAATATTACTCTTCTACAAGAGTCAATTCTTATCTTGTCTTTGTCGATGATGTATTGTAAACCTGTGGGAGGATTCCATATGGTTCTAATGAGTAAATTATAAACTTGTAAACATGAATTTTTCAAATATTTTTTATTTAAAAAAAATAATTGATTTTCTTATATAAAGCTATGAACAACAAAGTAATTGCAAATATTCTGCATGCTACATGTTCATAAATTTATATTAAAATTAACTAAACTTAAAAAATAATAATTACCCCAAAATAACAAAAGATGCAACATATCCACAATGGTACACGAATACAAGATAACTTTTAGAAGTTGTGATTTTAAAAAATAAAATAAAATAAAATATGCGATTTGCTGTCTATTTGGGATAATTTGTGTTCATGGTCAGAAGTCATTCAATAGGACAAACTGCTCATACATCAAATCACTATCCTATGAAAAAATAACATATGAACGGTTCAAATTTGTCATACAAGCTAATCATTCGGTAAAAAAAATTAAGATTATAAGTTTTATTTAAAAAATCAATTTACTTGGTTTGACTGATTACTTTATTTAATAAATGAAACCAAATTGAATAAAAGAACCAATTTTTATTTTGTAAAACTTATTAATATTTAATATAAATTATATTTAATTCTAATTTGTTAATATCATTTTACTATTTTTATTAATTTTGATAATATATCTTATTTAATATTTGTAATATTTTAATTATTAATTTATTTCACAATATTAATTTTTATTCGTAATATCATTATTATTATTAGTTTATTCTTTGTTAATAATCAGAATATAATTGATTTATTTGCTATGCGTATAAATTAATAATAGTTTTTTTTTAAAAAAAATGAAAGTCTCACATATTTTTTTGTTAATTAAAAAATATAATGATTTTAAATAACTGAAAAATTGATAATAAAAAAATGATATTTGGTAATATTTGTATTGTCTGATTAAAAACCTTTAAAACCACACTTTTGATAGGTCAAATTTTCTTCTCACACCACACATTTATATTTCTCCTCATCTCCCGAATCTGAATTCAATCCCACCACCAAATTCCGCTTCACCCTGGCGGCGCGTGTTTTCCTCTCGCCATCGTGAAGCAACCTGAAATGGGTCAAACCACCTCCATGCAAGGCTATTCGCCTGGGAATTTGAATCATATCCTTCACCCCAACTTTATCCAAGAGTCCCGCTCCGATGACTCGAATCCACGATCCGCGGTGGGCGTCTCTGTAGATCCACAACACGATCACACGTTCGAGATTCCCGATGATTGCTTAGCTATAATCTTCCAGTCTTTGAGCTCCGGCGACAGGAAGCGTTGCTCCATGGTCTGCCGCCGCTGGCTCGTCGTTGAAGGACAGAGCCGTAGCCGCCTTTCCCTTAACGCCGCAAACGAGGTTTCTACTCACCTCCCCGTGATGTTCACCCGGTTTGATTCGGTCACTAAGCTTGCCCTCCGCTGCGAACGTAAGTCCGTGAGCATAAACGACGATGCGTTGACGTTGATTTCCCTCCGATGCCGCAAACTCACCCGCCTCAAGCTCCGCGGCTGCCGTGAGATCTCTGATCAGGGAATGTTGGCTTTGGCTCAAAATTGTAAGTATTTGCGTAAATTTTCTTGCGGATCGTGTATGTTTGGAGCCAAAGGCATGAACGCTCTGTTGGATAATTCATATTCGCTCGAGGAACTTTCCGTTAAACGTTTGCGGGGAATTAATGATGGATTTACTGCTGAGATAATTGGACCAGGGGTTGCAGCATTGTCGCTGAAGTCAATTACTCTCAAGGAGCTTTACAACGGTCAGTGTTTTGGGCCATTGATCATCGGATCAAAAAATTTGACAACATTGAAGATTTTGAGGTGTTTGGGTGATTGGGATACGTTACTGGAAACTATTACTAAGAGGAAGAATTGTTTGACTGAGATACATTTGGAGAGGCTGCAAGTGAGTGATCTGGGGCTAATGGCTATTTCGAAGTGCCCGGATTTGGAGATCTTGCACCTTGTCAAGGCTCCTGACTGCTCGAACGATGGGATTTCGGCAATCGCGGAGACTTGTAAGCTTTTGAGGAAGCTACATATAGATGGGTGGAGGACGAACAGGATAGGCGATGAGGGTCTGATTTCGATTGCCAAGAATTGTGTGAATCTTGTGGAACTGGTTCTTATTGGGGTGAACCCGAGTTCCGTGAGTTTGATGGCTATGGCTTCAAATTGTCAAAAGTTGGAAAGATTGGCGCTTTGTGGAAGTGAAACGATAGGTGATCCCGAGATATCCTGTATTGCAGCTAAATGTATGGCATTGAAGAAGCTTTGCATAAAGGGTTGTCGTGTGACAGATACAGGGATCGAGGCCTTCGCTTTTGGGTGTCCCAATTTGGTGAAGATCAAAGTGAAGAAATGTAAGGGAGTAACGAGCGAAGTTGCAGACTGGCTGAGAGCCAGAAGGGTATCTCTGGCTGTGAATTTGGATGCAGACGAGATCGAACCTGAGGCCGTGGAGGTGAGTGCTACTGATGGAGGATCACACGGTGCAGTGTCCCCGTTAACAATCAATGTAACAGTAACTAGCGTTGGTGCAAATGTTGCTGCAGCTGATATTGATACCCCATCAACAAGCTACGGAGGTAGATCGTCCGGTAGGTCTAGGTTTAGCCTTCTAGCCGGAAGGACTCTCGTTGCTAGTGCTTTTCAAAGGTTATCAATCGGTAATAGTACAAATTTATAGCTTATGAATGAAATGGATAAGAATTAAAAGATAAATTCTTGTTCAGTGTGTGCTGTTGTTTCATGTACGTAAACATAGTTTGGCTTGAACTTCTACTGTTGGATACTTCGGTATCATTGTGTAATTTGCCACTCAAATTTGTCGAATTTAGACCCCTCTTCCTGTTGCTTTCTCGTGTTCTTCTGTTGTTTAGTTATTAGAATCAATCTTATTATTTTCGTTTTTAGTTTATTTCCACTTCCTCAAACTTGATATATAGATTGGACACTAAATGGAATGAATGTAAATATCAAATTTTTTGTTCGCTTTTATGCATGATCGACTATACTGATCATTAGTAGTAGAAGCATACAATAGGGACAATAATCAAATGCACGATATCCAATTTCAGTCAAATTATAATCACTATTATGTTTCATCTTAAACTCAAATGAAATCCAGTTCGTTTGTTATGTTCTCTTCCATGTTACTCCTGTTTTTATCCCCAGTCTACACCATATGAACTTATTCGGCCTTTTCATTGGAATTTGTTCTTTTTTATACCATCTCATTTTACATTCTATCGAATTTGTACTTTTTAGCTGATGTTCACTTTCTTATTGATATTAGAACTATAAATGTATAGTTTCTCCTATGATGTTCATTAACAGGTCAGAATATTAAGCAGATTTTTCTCTTTGAACGGTTGGGATACTCTGAAATGGAAAGCAACCGTTCTTGATCAGTTTTTCTGAGTATCGCCGTATGGTTGAAACTACGATAAATTTGAAATGTTAAAACATTTTGGGGGGAATTGTATCATGCTGTGCTCTTGCAAGCTCCCAGTCCTTCACCATGGGGTTCACACTGCGGACAAGTTTTGGCGAGTTTAATGACACTTTCATGTACATATTACGTTTGAATCTTACAATTGCTCGTATGTTGTGCATCCGTTGACTCCTAATCTCCCGTTAATGGTTTGTTGATTGTTTCAATCGTCTGAGTTTGAATGTGAGCAAGAGTTGTAAAATACGAGTTTCTTGGCCGTATACATCAGGTGAGACTAATATATTCTTGTGGGGTAATTTGCAAAGATTAACTATTTATTTAAAAAATACACTGAACTCATTTCATGTGATGGGAGTTGCCGGTGTGTTGGGCGCTGCTTTGTTATGCGTTATTCATGGTGCTACCGTATAAAATATTTTATTTGAAGATGGTGATGGTGCAAATACATTATCAAATTAAAATTCAAAATACATCAACTTATGGAACAAAATTGCAAATTTTACTCAAAATCCCTACTTTAAAAAAAGAAAAAAGGAAAAAAAGAGGCCATTCCCTCCTAGACGGAGCCACCCCAAAGGCTGGGGTGGGCTCCAGCCCAGGCTTGATTTTTGGGTTTATTTAAAAATATGGATTGAGTTTTTTTTTTTTTAAATTTTAGCTCATTTTAGTCCACAAATTTAAAAAATAAAATAACATTGAGTATATCACAAATTTTAGCCCACATTTTAGTCCAAATTTTAGCCTACAAATTTTTAGCCTAAGATCGAAACTTTTTCTAGCTACGTCCATATCTCCTAACAAGGTTTGAATAAATTAAAATATCCATGCATTTCGAGGGTAGATGATATATGCACCACAGCCTCCGCTTGGGGCGGGTCAAAGGTCAACTCAGTTGTCTTTTCTTATTTATTATCTTTCGGATAAAATTAAGTAATTGTTTATTTTAATCGTATGCAAATCGGATTAGGGAAAGTTGGTGTAAACTATTATAGAGCTCAACATAACTCGAAAGCGGTCTCTCAAAAATAATTTAATTACCACAATTGCAATATAATAACAAAATGAATCTTACGTATTTGAGACATTGAATAATTACAAATACCCAAATAGTCGATGGCTTTATACTTAATTTGGTTTGTAGAATAATTGAAAAATATCTATGACTTCCATAGAGAAATTTATTTCTCAATCAAATATTATTTATTTGGTAACATAGTTATTCTACTTGACTCATGTGATGAATAAAACACATATTGTACACATAAGATTTATTAAGTAAAAGTAAAGAAAAAGAAAAAGAAAAAGAAAAAGAAAAAGAAAAAGAAAAAGAAAAAGAAAAAATAAAACGATACTCAATATTTAAAATAAGAGGAAAAAATTTGTTGTTTTATTTAGTTATATTCTCATCATACGAACCATGTAAAAGAGTATCGATATCAAATACACAATGATTAAAATCAAAATTTGGCAAGTTACAAGACTAAAATCCAAAGTTACAAGTTCAAAATCAAAAAATGTCAATTTACGAGATTTACTTTTGACAAGTTTTCTGAAAAATGAATTTAAATGTGATTTCCAAAAACGCAACATAATTTTTGCCAAATATTATTATATTAAACAATATTTGAGTAAATGACAACCAAAATGAGATCTTTAAATTATACTTTTGAAAATAATGAGTAATCGACTGCTGCAATATCATATGCAATAAAACTATTCTTTCGGAATTCAATGGCACTAAAGACAAGTATAATGACTTTGATTTTATTTTGGAAATTGATAAATATCAATTAAAAACCAAACACTAAGCTATGTCTTTTTTTCTTTTTCTTTTCTTTTTTATAAATTAAAACTCTCATAATCTAGATCATACGCTATGTAAGTGGTCTTCTCATAAGATACAACAACGGAAGACGTGAGTGTTGTTGATAACACGAGAAGTATCGAGGTCGAAATCCTCTGGTTTCGAACCGGTTTTACGACTTCGGCTTAAAACTTCATAGTTGTGGTAAATATCATATACATTTCCGCCCTTTTCGTTTTGTGAATCGGCATGTTTAGGACTTATATTTCATCGATCCTCTCTCAAAAATCATTGCCAATGATATTCTAAATCTCTTCATGATCGATGTAGAGGTTGAGATGTCTATCTAGAATTGGGATCACTTACATGTGCTCGACACTCATTTAATGCTCACTCACTACTCCATGTGCTTTTGGGGTGTGGCCATGCTAACTGAATTACTTCAAAGACCTACTGGTATTAAAATTGACATAAATGCTCAGACCCACATTTCTTACACAGTGTCAGTGAAAAGTATTCCCCAGACCTTTTTTTCTTGTTCGAAATAAACCACTTTCATCGGAAGAACCCCAATGTTTTTGGTTGCAATTTCGGATGAATTTTTCCTCTCTTTCTTTTTTTTTTTTGGGTAAAATAAACATCATTTACATTTAATGAGGGAGATCACAAGTCTTGCTATTTCCTACAATTGGGAAGAGGTGATGAGGACCGATTTTATTTTTACATGTTAAGGAAAGCAATGGCATTGTACCCTTTTGCCAAGCCGACAATGAAGTCCTATTTTGTCGGTACATATATATTATTTAATTGAGAGTAATAAATTGAAATATGTTGAAAAATTATTTAAAAATGTGTTAAATATTTGTGTTGAAAATGTGAATGTTGAATGTTGAAAATTAGGTAAAATTAGGTGTTGAATATTGAAAATTAGTGTGTGATGATGTAGGTAATGATGTATTTTATTTTTGGATTATTTGTAAAAATTTTCTATAAATAGATCTCTCATTTGTGAAGAAAATCACAATTGAGTTGAGAGAAAAATATTATAAAGTGTGTAGTGTGATAATTTTGAGAGTTTGAGATTTTTACTTTTTTACCGTAAATTTTTACTTTTTCACAACACGTTATCAGCACGAAGCTCTAAAAGTCCTCCATATTTTTCCAAGCTCCGAACAGAAGAAAAAGGTAACAAAAGTAATAATATTTATTTTACTGTTATTTATTTATTGTTTATATATGTAATATATAATATAATGTTATTGTTAGAAATAATAAAAATAATTTTTTCAAAAACTTGTTATAAATCCTGGGAGGATGTTAAGACGACATCCCACACTCCCGGTAAGGGATACGACAAGTATAAAAGCCTATAAGGTTTTTTAAACAAAATAACTTATGACACCTAATTATAATAATGTGATATGATATACATAATTATTTAAATATGACTAATATTATATACACCATATTATTACCATAAAATTATACAAATACATACATTTATTTTCTTATACACCAACGGTAATAAACGGTAACAAAACGGCTAGTTTTTGCTCTATAAATACAATCTCACAAATACATTCAATCACTCCAACTTTCTCTTCTTCTCTAAAAATTATTCTTCATCAAATTTTCGAAGAAAAAAAGAAGATGGCTTTCACGAGGTTATTTTTAATTATTTTGGTTATCATACTCACCAGTCTTGTATTTATCGGAGAATATCCTCCTCGTGTGTTTTCTTTATTTTTACGAATACTTGTACTTGTTGTTTATCCATTACTTTGTATTGCAATATTCATTAACTAATAAAATGCATCGTAATTTTTAGTACCACCATGGCAAACTTGGCAAAGCTCGAATTCATCGCTCTTGATATTACTGGGAAAAACTATATGCCATGGACTCTTGATGTAGAAATGCATCTTGAGTCATTGGGTCTAAGCGAGACCATTAAAGAAAATGGTATATCTTCATCACAAGAAAAAGCAAAAGCTATAATATTTTTACGACGACACCTTGATGAAGGTTTAAAATGTGAATATCTCATCGAAAAAGATCCCATGGCTCTGTGGAAAGGATTAAAAGAGAGATTTGAACATATAAGGGAAGTTATACTTCCGACCGCCCGTGATGAATGGAATATGTTAAGATTCCAAGACTTTAAAAAAGTCAGTGATTACAATTCAGCGATGTATAGAATAATCTCGCAGTTAAAATTTTGTGGACATGAGGTTACAGAATCGGAAATGCTTGAAAAAACATTTTCCACGTTTCACGCATCAAATATAACACTACAGCAACAATATAGAGTGCGTGGATTTGCGAGATATTCTGAACTCATCGCCTGTCTTCTTGTGGCGGAAAAGAACAACGAGCTATTAATGAGAAATCATCAGTCCCGACCCACTGGATCAACAGCATTTCCAGAAGTAAATGCTGTAAGTAAAAATGAATTTAAACCTGGAAACCAAAATCAAATTCAAAGACAAGGTTTTGGTCGAGGTCGAGGTCGAGGTCGAGGTCGTGGACGTGGACGTGGACGAGGAAGTGGTCGTGGTCGTGGACGCGGCCGTGGTTTTGAAAATAATCGAGATAGTTATTTCTATAACTCATCTCAAAATAACGTCCCAAACCATCCACAGAAAAGGCATCAAGAAAACATGAGTGTTAATGAAAATCACTCGAAAAGATTTGAAAGTTCTTGTTTCAGATGCGGCACTCCAGGACATTGGTCTCGTATTTGTCGAGCCCCTGAGCATCTTTGCAAACTTTATAAAGAATCGATAAAGGGGAAAGAAAAGGAGACCAACTTCACTGAGCGAAGTGACCGTTTGAGTGATTCAACTCATTTTGATGCTGCTGATTTTATGAATGATTTCTCTGGAAATGATCAATATGTTGGTGGGATAGAAATGAACAATATTGATGCTGCAGATTTTCTCAATGATTTCTCTGAAAATGAACAATATAGTGGTAGAATATAAATGTACAATAATTTATTTTTCATGTATTTATATGATAATGTTTTATTGTACAATTATGATATGTGTTATATTTAAATATGTATTGTCATTAATTTTTTTTCATTGCATATTTTTTGAAGTTCAAATATGGAAAATGCTATGAGCAAAGCTGAAGTTTGCATACCCGATAGTGGTACAACGCACACTATCCTCCGAGATAAAAGATATTTCTTGGAACTAAAACCAACAAAAACAACGGTGAATACAATATCAGGTCCTGTAGACTTGATTAAAGGATGTGGTAAAGCACAATTTTTGTTACCTAATGGTACAAAATTTTTGATCAATGATGCTTTATATTCACCACAATCGAAAAGAAATTTGTTGAGTTTTAATGATATATATTCCCATGGGTATGATACTCAAACAATGAATGAAGGGAATGAGAAATATATGTGTCTTACCACATATAAATCAGGAAAGAAATATGTGATTGAAAAACTACCAATGCTCCCTACTGGATTGCATTATACACATATACGTCCCATTGAATCAAACATGGTAATTGATAATTCTTCAATATTAACCAATTGGCATGATCGATTAGGACATCCTGGTTCAACAATGATGCGAAGAATTATAGAAAATACACATGGTCATCCATTGAAAGACCAGAAGATCTTTCAGAATAATAAGTTTCAATGTAAAGCATGTTCTCTTGGAAAACTTATTATAAGACCATCACCAGCCAAAATCCAAACTGAATCACCAATGTTTCTTGAACGTATTCAGGGTGATATTTGTGGACCAATCCATCCACCATGTGGACCATTCAGATACTTTATGGTATTGATTGATGCCTCCAGCAGATGGTCACATGTATGTTTATTGTCAACTCGAAATGTTGCATTTGCAAGATTACTTGCTCAAATAATAAAATTGAGGAATCAATTTCCCGATTATACAATCAAGAAAATTAGACTTGATAATGCTGGTGAATTTACTTCCCAGACTTTCAATGATTATTGTATGTCTATGGGAATCATTGTTGAGCATCCTGTTGCTCATGTACATACTCAAAATGGATTGGCTGAATCATTGATTAAACGTCTGCAAATGATTGCTAGACCAATGATTATGAAAACAAAGCTCCCTATTTCTATATGGGGACATGCAATTTTACATGCTGCTTCATTAATTCGCATCAGACCAAGTGCATATCATAAATACTCCCCATTGCAGCTTGCATTTGGTAAAGAACCAGACATTTCTCATCTGAGAATTTTTGGATGTATGGTGTATGTGCCTATTGCACCACCTCAACGAAAGAAAATGGGACCTCAAAGAAAGATTGGAATTTATATTGGTTATGATAGTCCATCGATCATTCGATATCTTGAACCACAGACAGGCGACGTGTTCACAGCACGTTTTGCTGATTGTCATTTTAATGAGGAAATCTTCCCAATGTTAGGGGGAGAACAGAAACATACCGAAAAAGAAATTACATGGTATGTATCATCATTGTTACATCTGGATCCAAGAACAAAACAATGTGAAAAAGATGTACAGCAAATTGTGCACTTGCAAAGAATAGCAAATCAAATACCAGATGCATTTGCAGACACAAAAGGGGTAACTAAATCATATATACATGCTGCAAATGCCCCTGCTCGAATTGAAATTCCGAAGAAACAAATTGAAGATAGTCATGATGTCATTAAACGCCTGAAGCGTGGAAGGCCAGTTGGTTCCAAGGATAAAAATCCTCGAAAAAGAAAATTCATAGAGAAACACAATGATCACAAAATAGAGAATGATGTTCCTGAAGAAACACATAATGATCACAAAATAGAGAATGATGTTCCTGAAGAAACACATGATGATGAAAATGTTTTGTCAGAACCACAAACTGACGAGAATCATGAAATCTCTATCAATTATATTAATACTGGAAAAATATGGAACCGAAAAGATATAGAAGAAATTGATGATATATTTTCTTATAATGTGGCAATCGACATCATAAATGATAATGAAGATCATGAACCAAAATCTTTTGGTGAATGTAAAAATCGGCAGGATTGGATAAAATGGAAAGATGCCATCCAGGTTGAATTGGATTCGCTAAATAAACGTAATGTTTTTGGACCTATAGTCCTTACACCTGAAGGTGTAAAACCTGTTGGATACAAATGGGTTTTTATTCGAAAGCGAAATGAGAAAAATGAAATAGTAAGATATAAAGCTCGACTTGTTGCACAAGGTTTTTCTCAAAGGCCTGGAATTGATTATGAAGAAACGTATTCTCCTGTGATGGATGCAATTACGTTTCGGTATTTGATTAGCTTGGCAGTATCTGAAAATTTAGAAATGCGTCTTATGGATGTTGTTACAGCCTACTTATATGGATCACTTGATAGTAATATATATATGAAAATCCCTGAAGGATTTAAGATGCCTGAAGCACAAAGTTCAAAACCCAGAGAATGTTATTCTGTGAAATTACTAAGATCATTATATGGGTTGAAGCAATCCGGCAGAATGTGGTATAATAGGCTAAGTGATCACTTGATGAAAAAGGGATATGTAAATAATTCAATATGCCCTTGTGTTTTCATTAAGAAAACAACATCCGGATGCGTAATTATTGCTGTATATGTTGATGATTTAAACATCATTGGAACAAATAAGGAAATTCAAGAAGTTGTGTCATACTTGAAAGAAGAATTTGAAATGAAGGATCTTGGAAAAACCAAGTATTGTCTGGGTTTACAAATTGAACAAAAAGAATGTGGAATATTTGTTCACCAGACAAATTATACAGAAAAGATCCTTAAACGTTTTAATATGGACAAATCAAATCCTTTAAGTACTCCAATGGTTGTTAGATCATTAAACATAGAAAAGGATCCATTCCGTCCATGTGAAGATGATGAAGATATTCTTGGTCCAGAAGTACCATATCTAAGTGCTATCGGTGCCCTTATGTATCTTACAAATTGTACAAGGCCTGATATATCTTTTGCCGTAAATTTATTGGCAAGATTTAGCACATATCCAACAAAGAGACATTGGAACGGAATTAAACATATATTCCGTTATCTACGAGGAACGACAGACTTGGGACTTTTGTATTCAAAAGATGCTAATCCAAGTATAATTGGTTATGCCGATGCTGGATACTTATCTGATCCACACAAAGCACGTTCTCAAACTGGATATGTATTTACTCGTGGAGGCACTGCAATTTCTTGGCGTTCACAGAAACAAACACTTGTAACAACTTCATCAAATCATGCCGAGATTATTGCACTACATGAAGCAAGCCGTGAATGTGTGTGGTTAAAATCAATGACTCAACATATCCAAATCTCATGCGGATTATCATTCGACGAGAAGCCTGTGATACTATATGAAGATAATGCTGCATGTGTTGCTCAAATGAAAGAAGGATACATAAAAAGCGACAGAACTAAACATATTCCTCCTAAGTTCTTCGCATTCACCAAGGAGCTTGAGAAGAATAAATGTATTGATGTTCGTCACATTCAATCAAGTGAAAACTCATCAGATCTCTTCACAAAGGCACTTCCTACGACAATATTCAGAAAGCACATATATAATATTGGGATGCGCAATCTACGAAATTTGTGAAGAATTGTTCGTGTCAACATGAGGGGGAGTTTACGTGACTGCACTCTTTTTCCCTTACTATGGTTTTTATCCCAATGGGTTTTTCCTAGTAAGGTTTTTAACGAGGCAGTATAAAAACACGTAATGTATACAATCATTATGATCATCATCACAAGGGGGAGTGTTGAAAAATTATTTAAAAATGTGTTAAATATTTGTGTTGAAAATGTGAATGTTGAATGTTGAAAATTAGGTAAAATTAGGTGTTGAATATTGAAAATTAGTGTGTGATGATGTAGGTAATGATGTATTTTATTTTTGGATTATTTGTAAAAATTTTCTATAAATAGATCTCTCATTTGTGAAGAAAATCACAATTGAGTTGAGAGAAAAATATTATAAAGTGTGTAGTGTGATAATTTTGAGAGTTTGAGATTTTTACTTTTTTACCGTAAATTTTTACTTTTTCACAACAAAATACCTTATTTGCATTATTATGAATATATGGTTAATGTTTGATCGAGACATTTAAAATTATTTAATTCAAAATTACTAAACGGATTCCTTAAAAGTAATTGAAAGACAATAAACGTCATAAATTTTACTCGAGTCGTGCCTCTTGGACTTGTAAACATGGCTTAGCCTTTGTTTTTCTTGGGAGTTCATAGTTTATCTCGTGGAAGATATTTTACAAGATTCCTTGGGATTCATGTTCAGATTTTTTTTTTTGGGATTCAATGTCTACAATTTTATTCTAAAGATATATTACATAAACAAAAAATTTAGTAGGACGGTCTCAACATACAATTTTGTGAGATATATTTACTATTTAGGTCATTCATAAAAAAATATTACTTTGAGTAGGTCTTTTGTGAGACGGTCTCACGAATCTTTATCTGTAAGACGGGTCAATCTTACCGATATTCACAATAAAAAGTAATACTGTTAGCATAAAAAGTAATATTTTTTCATGGATGACCCAAATAAGAGATCCGTATCACAAAATACGACTCATGAGACCGTATCACACAAGTTTTTGCCTATTACTTTTTTACAAAAAAAATTGTGAGACGATATAACGAATCAATTTTGTGTGACAAATATCTCATTTGGGTTATCCATTTAAAAATATTACTTTTTATACCAAAATATTAGTTATTATTGTGAATATAGACATGATAAACCCGTCTTACGGAATACGGATAGACTGTCTCACAAGAGACATACTATTATTTTTTATGTCAAAATTGTTACTTATTATTGTAAATATGAACAAAATGTCTAATGTCATAGATAAAGATCTGTTATTACAAACTTGGGTATCCGGTCCAATAGAAATTTCCGGTTGGTTAGGCATTCTCACTCTCATTTTCATACTCATAGGAGTACCAATTTCAAAAAATGAAATGAGGTTTAGATGTTTTATTTTCACCTCATTTTCAAAGTAAATTCTCTATCATATTATTTTTTATGTCAAAAATATTACTTATTATTGTAAATACAAATAGATTTGAATCGTATCACGGATCCATCTCACAAGATACATACTATGTCAAAAATATTACTTATTATTTTAATATAAACAAGGTTGCTCCGTGTCACAGATAAATATTTGAAATTTCAGATTGAGTAGGCATTATCATTTTCATTCTCATGGGAGTACCAATAACAAAAAATGACCATACACCAAACATGTTTTAAGTAAATTCTCCATCATCAGGGCAATGTTTTTTTATTTATTCATTTTGAATCTGAATAGATAGTCAAAAGGTAATTAATGATATTATATGAGATGTTGAAAAAATAGCGTATAAACATTATTCATAATCATATGACATATCTCGAAAGTATTCATTCTACAACGGTCTGGTCATCACTATCTTGAGTTTTTAAATAAACCAAGTTACATTTTACAAACTAATTGAAAAGACGTGTGTGTGTGTGTGTGTGTGTGTGTGTGTGTGTGTGTGTGTGTGTGACATTTATATGAAGATCAGGTTGCTATGATCTGTAACCCGAATTCAGATAGGGCCTCATGTATTTAATGTGATGGAATGGTGCATCAACTCTACACTAAAACAATAAATAGCACTATTCTTCTACCTTACCAACAATCCTGCAGCTCCAATGACCAAATCTTGAAGCCTATATATATATATATATAGCAATTCCGTTTATTGTATTCATATTCTTCACAAAACCCAACTTTAGTTGGAATACATGTGCATATATAAATATATATAGTTTTGTTCAAGAGGAAAGAGTAAATAAATAATGGAGATGAGTGAAGGATTTACTTTGTATCTATTTCTTGTTTTAAATTTGGTCTTACGATTTGGATTTCAGCTTGTTAATGCCACGATTCCGGGAAGCATACATGCACAACATGCGGTGCTAAGCGGAGAAACTTTCACATTTTATGGTGGCTGCCCTGGTTGCCCTCAGCCACCAGAACCACCACCTACTGTGTGCCCCGAACCCATTCCTCCCCCTCCTCCGCCACCCGCTGTGTGCCCTGAACCTACTACTACTCCTCCTCCTCCTCCACCGCCACCACCACCACCACCGCCACTCCCTGTGTGCCCTGAACCAATTCCTCCTCCTCCACTACCACAATCACCTCCTCAACCTCCTCCTTGTCCCCCACCACCACCGCCACCATCTCCGACAACGCCTCGTCCTCCTCCCTCACCAAAGCTGCCACCGACACCTCGGCCACCATCTCCCGCACCACCGCCTCCTCCACTACCACAATCACCACCTCCTCGTCCCCCACCACCACCGCCACCATCTCCGACAACGCCTCGTCCTCCTCCCTCACCGAAGCTGCCACCGACACCACCGACACCATCTCCGGCACCAAAGCCTCCTCCTCCACTACCACAACCACCTCCTCCTCGTCCCCCACCACCACCGCCACCATCTCCGACAACGCCTCGTCCTCCTCCCTCACCGAAGCTGCCACCGACACCACCGACACCATCTCCGGCACCAAAGCCTCCTCCTCCACTACCACAACCACCTCCTCCTCGTCCCCCACCACCACCGCCACCATCTCCGACAACGCCTCGTCCTCCTCCCTCACCGAAGCTGCCACCGACACCACCGACACCATCTCCGGCACCAAAGCCTCCTCCTCCACTACCACAACCACCTCCTCCTCGTCCCCCACCACCACCGCCACCATCTCCGACAACGCCTCGTCCTCCTCCCTCACCGAAGCTGCCACCGACACCACCGACACCATCTCCGGCACCAAAGCCTCCTCCTCCACTACCACAATCACCTCCTCCTCGTCCCCCACCACCACCGCCACCATCTCCGACAACGCCTCGTCCTCCTCCCTCACCGACACAGCCGCCACCATCTCCGGCACCAAAGCCTCCTCCTCCTCCATTCAAGCACTCTCCACCCCCACCATCACCGTCAACTATACCAGGACCACCACCTTACACTCCTCCCATTGAGCTCCGAAGAGCCTTAGATGTCATACAAAGATTCAAAGCCACGATAACGTACGACCCACTTGGAATTACTGATACGTGGACGGGTAACAGAATCTGTATAGACAGCTCCACCTACAAGGGCTTCATATGCGACACCACCATTAGCGACAACAAGATTAGAGTCGCTCTCGTAAACTTCAACGGCTTCAATTTCGACGGAAATCCACTGGAGCTCACAAATTTTCTCGACGGGTTGACAGATTTGATCGTCTTCCATGCAAACTCCAACAACTTCACTGGCCAAGTACCCTCCGGGATCTCCAAGATCTCGTCTCTATTCGAACTCGATTTGAGTAACAACGAGCTCAAGGGAGACTTCCCAAAAGCAGTCCTAACCGCCACAAATCTTACATTCTTGGACCTCAGATTCAACAAACTCACAGGAGAACTCCCACCGCAGGTATTCACATTAGACCTCGACGTTCTCTTCCTAAACAACAACCAATTCATCGGAAACATACCACAGAACCTCGGCCAAACTCCTGTACTATATCTTACCTTAGCGAACAATAATTTCCAAGGCCCGATACCGAGAAGCATTGGCCAAACTTCGAACACATTGCTCGAAGCCCTGTTGCTTAACAACAAGCTTTCCGGTTGTCTTCCTTATGAGATTGGATTGCTGCAAAAAACCATTCTTTTCGACGTGAGCCAGAACCATCTCACAGGCCCGATTCCCCAGTCCTTCGGATGCCTGGAAGATATGCAGTATCTGAATTTATCTTACAATAAATTCTACGGTGCAGTTCCTGAATCTTTGTGCAAGCTTAGCGACCTCTTCGAGCTGACTTTGAAATTCAACTACTTCACACAAGTTGGACCCGAATGCAGGAAACTCATCAAGAACAAAGTGCTTGATATCAAAATGAATTGCGTTTTGGATCTCCCAGAGCAGAGAAGCGCTGAAGAATGCGAATCTTTCTTCTTGAAGCGCAACAAATGCGCAGATCAGAATTCCCTGAATAAAGTTCCATGCAAGATCAACTATTCATCATTCCCGGAAAAATCGAGGCCGCACCGAAGATTGATGGCTCAACCCAGAACTTATACTGCTCTGCAGAGGTATTGAAAACGCTAGACTTTATTGTAATTGAACAAGAAAATTATTCATGTCGATAAGAGGCTGTCATGCTATTATTATGTACTATATCTCAGTGTTCAATAATTTTTTTAAGACAGTAGAAATTGGCAGCACTGGTAATAGTCTGCCAATCTTATTATTCAGATAAATTACATTGAATAAATTATGTATAACAATAAGTTAGTTTTAAAAAATATTAGTAAAAAAAATTGATTTCCAATAATTAGTCAAACGATAATCGAACTCAACTCACACTCGGTGTTCATTAATATTCTTCCCGTTTCATTGAGTGTAAGCTGCTGTACAGTGTAGATTGTACCATGAATTTATGATTAAGAATATATTCCAAAAATGTAATTAATGGAAACACGCATCGCATGAAAGGACGGACAAAAGGATCCAAAATTAACGTTTTGCAAATGGCAAAAAGCGTGAATGGTACCTAAGCGCGGATTCGAGCTTCAAGCTTTTCAAATTTAAGCGAGATTAGCATAGGTTTAAGCGTGAAAAAGCGTTTTTTATTTTTAGTGTAATTGTAATTATCTCAAACCAATAAATAAATAAAATAATACATAAATATGATAAATTTAAGTCTGATGTATTAATTCTCATATTTATATAAGCATAAAAATCTTAAAATTATACTTAAATATTTGTCCAATCATTATTAATCATAATTAAAATTAAAAAATAAATATCTAAATTATAAACTTAATTT
>NC_133310.1:1437412-1446945 GCF_012295235.1 Primulina huaijiensis | reverse complement strand
AAAAAAAAAAAAAAAAAAAAGAAAGAAACAAACTCAAGCAAGAACAAGAAGGTAACTAGAATAGTAACTAAGTTTATCTTTTCCCGCAACATCCCCGGTGCCGTAGCGGTGGGTTTGACGGACCTGCCTAATTTCCCCATGAAAACAGTTGCATAAATTTGGAAGATGCTGTTAGATAAGACTTTATTTTTAAAGATTTTTTACAACACGCCAACACACATGCAATGCAGAATAAGAACAATAAGCTTGATACAAATAAGGTTGGATCGTAATAAATGGAAATTTCAAATCCTCCTATTCCTTCATTTTGAATCTTGAAACTATATTTTTTAAGATTTTTTTACAAAATTTTGGGAGGCCAACGTTCAACATCAATCTCTGTAAAGTAAGAATTTCGCAATATCTTCGAGCCCAGCTTCTTTGTAGCATTCGGCTATTTTCTCCAAAGACTCATCCCAAGTCCCTTCAACAGAAGCTAGATCCAACAAAAAGGCAGCCTCATCCAATGCAATCTGCAGGCAGACAAGCAGGTTTGTCATGCATAAGAAAAAGAGATGCTCATCGACTAAACGAATCATCCATCAATCATAACTAAACCTGGGCGGCTTCCTTTCCCTTTTTCAAATCTTCTTGCCTTCCCTCTGCTGTAACCTTCTCTTTAATGTACTCGATTTGCTCATCCTCCCATTGAGCTAAATTAGCAACTTCCTATAACCAGAATAAAATCAAATTGTAGGGAATTGTAGGACTCAGTACCTACTGTTGTAACATAAGCTGTAAGAGGTGGTAATCATGCAATTAATATCTTCTACACCTTGAAGTAACTCTAAGTTTCGATCATTGTAAATCATATGCAATTGCACAGCAGAAGTCCAGAAATTTCTGCTCCATGGCAATGGAATAATTAGAAGAATCTTTAGACAGCTCAAGGAAAGACACCTGATAATCGCATCCCAATGTCCACCATGGTGATTTCAGGGCCACCCTTGCAGAATCTTTTGCTTCCGAGTTTCGTCCAACTCTATAGCAAAAGTCACGCGCATGAAACACAATTGAAGGGCAAATATAATATAAGCACAAGGGAAGACATTACAAACTTCCGTAAAATTTCGGCATTGTAGACAAAGGGACGACCAAATCCTGGAAAATGCTCCTTTTTAGTATAGAATTCTGCTGTTACCAATGCTGAAACCTTGCACCAGCATGTGTATATCACAAAACGGTAGCAAAAGACATTATGTTCACAAACAAAAAACATATTCTCTTACGGTGTCTCCTTTGTCTAAATGGTGCTTCATTTTGCGCTCTAGTATGTCTGGGAACAAACCAACATTCTTTAAAAGATAGGTATCCATATTTGCAATCTGTGATGCAGCAAAATCACCCTTCTCGTAAATTTTAATTCCAGCATCAGTGGAAGCATAAAAGAGCGCCTCCTTTCTTACTGCAGAACTCTCGGCATCTTCTTCCACTAGGATTCTATGAATATATTGATCGACCTGTTTTTTTTATTGAAAAGAACAAATAGAGAGTGTTCGTGTAAATATAATTTACCTACATACAGGACATAGTTAATAGAAGCTTGAGACGCAGCAAGGTTTGTAAGTGTTTAGTTGAACCATGGCATCCTATTGTATATTATACTAGATGCTAAATATTTGTATAAAATTTTCACATATAACGATAAATCCAATATATACTTTACTAACTGCCAAATCAACTATCCTTAAATTCAAAATGTGCTTAAATGGTGACTTGGGTCTTTACAGAGCATCAAGGTTGGATTTTTATTGTTAAGGAACACAGTGCATCGAAGAGTTGCGTCTTAGCTTGTGTTGAGGAGCAAGGACCGAGCCTCACCGAGTCTAGGCACATGCTGTGTGAGATTTTAACTACTATAAAATACGAACTAACTATACAAATCTTCATCCCTATTCAATAATAAATAAAAGATGCAGTTTACTTACAGTCTTAGACAAAAGCCATACTCCATATCTCAGAACCTCTACGACTGGCATCTCCATCCTGCTTATATTGGAGGGGTCAATCAAAATACATAAAATTCCCAAAAAACTCTTTTTATGGCATATTAGATTTACCCAATTGGAGCAGTTGGCCATCGCAGCAACGCCGTCACAGAACCTAGTATCAACAAAACCAAGGTGTAGATGATAAGAATAATTCTAACATTAGCAATTATTCAAACCAGTCCAAACTGCAACAACCTGAGTTACTTTTCGATAGAGGGATAGCAAGAGGAAGCATCCCTTGCTTTGCTCCAGGGGAAATAATTTGATCACCTGTAATATGAACAAAAGCACAATTTCTATGGATACTGAACTGAAACAACATATTCAGATGCAATAAACACACTTAGCGAAATGGATTTTCGATAGGTAACTTTAGTTCGCTACTTTGTCCTTGCCAAAGCAATATACGAGATGCAAAAACATTTCTTTCTATTGCATTTGAAAGCTATGATATATCCTCAAATTCCAATTTATGTAAACCAAAGAAATCTTAATAAGAAATTCCTCTTGGGTTCCAGATTCTCAGTTACTATCAACTAAAAGGACGGCACTTTGAACTTCGAACTTTGACTCCAGAAGAGAAAAATAGGACAACCAATTCAGGACTGATCCATAGTAATCTGAAACCCAATTCAAAAAAGTTAAAATCGAGCGCTTATCTGGAAATGCAATCTACCACTATTATCACCTTTTTTTTTCATCAAGTAACAAAAAGTTCCATCATACGCAATCCAAACTGCATCAAATTTATTTCTAGAAAATATCATGTAAAACGGCAAATATTGAAGAAAACAACGTACCTCTGACCTGAAGCAACTTGAGAAGACGATTCAAATTTTCAGGTGGTTGCGCAGCAGCTACGTCTTTTATAAATGAAACATGGTCTGCCATTCCATTCCCAAACTCTTTAACCTTTTGTGCGGGTATTTAAGCGTGAAGCCCAAAAATGAAAATGCATCGTACCAGGAAAAGAAGTGGAGTAGCAGCGTAAAGTGGGACGGCGGTGTCTGAAAATCACAGTGGGGAACGCGATGGCGCGTGGAAGTCCGAACACCACTCCGCCGCACACCTTCATATCCGTTTGGGAGTCTGGTTTCGTGGACACTGTGCTTTCTCAACTGTCTGCAAATGGGAAAGGTGGAGCTTAATGGACATGGGCCAAAATGCAAATAGCGAAACGAGACTGGCCTCACCGGCCCATTATAAAGAATCATGACAACATAGGATAGATACCTGAATTCGAATCGCGAAACGAGACGAGCTCGCCGGCCCATTATTAAGAATCGTGACAACATAGGATAGATATATTAAAAGTGGAATATGGATATACCGTGAATTTTTAGAGAGATATAGGAAAATGGACTTGATCAACAATTTTTTTTATTTAAAAAAATGACATATGCATTTATAGAACATCATTTATTTAAAAACAGTCGACTAAGGTTAGATAACAAAATACATCTGAATTTCATGCAACTATGTTATTACAATAAAGCAATATATTTTCTATATATATTTTGTCTTAGAAAATTTTTATTGTGTTTTCTCTTGTAAAAATAAGATTAATGAAATGAATTTTTTTATATATTTTAGATATTGAATTTGATTAATATATGACTCTTATTTTTGTTTTTTTTTTTTTAAAGGACTATCTTATTTTACGTTAATTATAAATAGTATAGATTTGTATTCATACACTAAAGATTAAGATAATCCCCCTCAATGATTGAACTAAAAAATAAGATAAATTAAAAGATAAAGATATCATATCCAATTATTATAAATGTTGTTGAGTCAGAATGACAGAAATGGGTATGTGCAATAGTTTTTCTTCAAAACAAAATTTGAATTTTCCGATATTAGGACAATATTGTTTCAGGTTAAAGAAAGATAGCAAAAAATAAATGAATGAACAAATAGGCGGTGTTCATTAAAAATGTGACCCTGTGGAATTCATAGCATACAAATAACTCTCCAGTTGCCGCGCCAAAAACACTGGTGACTGCAACAAACCAAAGGTATATTTCCAGTATGTTTCTTAAATAGAAAAAGAAGTGTAGCCAACGAAGTGGGAATTACACAGCAAGAGAACCATGTTAAAAATTATCAAAATAAACCGATGAAGCCGGAGAGGTTTGATCATCCAGGAACCGCTTCCAGGATCTTGCGTGGGGGCAGGAGGCGATAATATTTGAGCCGGTGGTGGAGGCGAAAGCAAGGGGACATCACATGTACCAAACGTCGAATTCGCCTGCCAAAATTGGTACACAAGTTTTTTAGACTAAGTTAGCGTCCAACACCTCTTTGGAAAAATACATGCAAGATGTGTGTGTTTCAACATGTAAATGATGGGAAATGTCACATTTTGTTCAAATATTTTGCTAACTAGCATACCCTGCAATAGGCTATGCTGTCACAACCACAAGCTAAATGTCCGTTTGCTTCGTCGACAGCTTCAGCGGCGCCTCCCCCATCACTTCTCTGCGACAAACGGAAGCATGAAAGAGTCAAAGAAAGGATCTGATTGATCACGTTTTTGGGTCCAAAAAGTTTTAAAATTGAAAAAATAAATCTAGTTGTCTGTACCTGGTAAAAATCAACCGCGATGAAGTTTGGCCACCGTTTAACATCTGCATCATAACAAATCTGCATCATGGTGGTCAGATCCTCAGAATTGTCCTCACAAGCCTCTGATGCATTAGGATTTGTTGGGAAGTAATTCATCAGGACCAGAGATTTCGAAGCCGTGTTCATGGGGGATGATTCCGAACGACTGGAGCAAGAACCATTCATCCCACTGTCGCCATCTGCTCTTTGACAAACATTACGAATTAACCGCTCCTTAAAAACACTTTGCAAGTAAATGAAATACTACGAACACACAACATAGGAAACAAGTTATCCATTCCTATCATATTTCAAGATTTTGGCTTCATGTAAATTGTAGGATAGCAGCCATTGTCCATTTGTCTTCTGTAACTACAGACATGGTATATTACTCTGAACGTCGCACTTAAACTGTAAGAGTTTCTAAACATTGAGTCAGGGTATTGCCAATAGCTATGATACTTCATAAAGTACCAGAAACTCGATCTTATACAAAAATTAGATTCATGATCGAGTTAAAGGACCATCACAACTCACACTGATTTTCCACCACGTAGTTCCATTCATATGCTATACTTTCGGAAGCCTCCTTTGACGATTTTGAGGTAAAGACCAGCAATCGATAATTCTTCTGAACCATATCATCCACCGTCGGCCAATCTCCACCATTTTTAGGCATTTCAGATAAAGGGAACCGGTACTGACTCAGGCCAGATGCATTAAACACTTTCGTCAAGCCTTGTGGAGATGTCACATAGTCCTCAATGAAGATGGTGATGATTTCGGTCGGATTCTTTTTCAAAAAATCTTGAATTTCATTCAACACGTTAATCGCAGGTTGCTGGTTTTAACATAACAAAAGACGTGTGCCCGATATGAATAACTAACGAGGTCCGAAGCAAATCAACAATGCTCGAATTCGAAGGTATATAAAGACGAACTTACAAACGCGGTGACATTTAAACAATTTCCGCCGAAGGAGTGACATAACCAAATGTCATTGTTGAAGTCATACATATCAAGCATAAGGCCTCGAACACCATTCTGCAAAAGTTCCAATTTTTTTAAATATCCAGCTAACAATGAAATCAAAATACTGTCACATACTTGGAGCTGATTGGTGACGGAATCTTCCTGATTGGTGGGAGCAAAAAGAGCAGAGCCCGTGCCCGATGTAGACCCGGTCCGAGCGTACGAATTGTGGGTCGTCAGCCATGAATACTTGTTAAACGGCAACCCTTTAACCTGATCCAAAAAACCCAGATATGAAATCCAAACACATATCCAATCAAGACCGGAACACGATATGGGGTACCTTGGTGGTGGGACTCGTCGGCTGAACACGAGTGCATCGGGGCCGGGTGTTGCCATTGGCGGGGCAAGAGCCGCAGATCAAACCTGCGTCGCAAGTATTCCTCGAGGTGGTACACGTTTCGCCAATCTGTCTCACAATTCAACAAAAACCCATCAGATTTCTTGATAAATGTGTAAGAAAAAGAAAAGGTAAATAAGATTTTACAAGCTGAATAAACCTTGAGGCAAAAAGAATATCCAAATAGGAAAGCTGAGATCAAGAACAGCTTTATATGCAGAGAACTCAGAACCTGCGATTATCACGAAAAGCTAATAAAAAGGTAATCCCACTTCGCAAACAAGGGAAAGAACACGATATCGGGTACCCGCATTTGACTCTCTTCCGCTGTCTATATACAGACAGATGCCCTTAATATCTGCAAGAGAAATGTGTCTTCGTCTATGGAGATTTACGCTTAGATTTCTTTATTTTCCTTCGATTTCTGGTTGTGTAATAAATGGAGGAAGTTTGTACGGTTCAAACATGGATTCTTTTTTTCCGGGACAGACAGGTAGCAGAATCCTACAGAGCATCGTGGGACAGATATTTTATTTCCTCTTTTTCTAATATTTCGTCTCAACTACCCTACTTTCTTTCAAGTACCAAACTGAAAGTCAAATCATTTTCTATTTTTAGTTTGTACAGGTAGAACAGTTAGTCATATAGGGTATCCAATACGAGATTTTGTTTAAAATTTTAGATATTGCTCTTACATGAATTATAAATTGTTTATCAAATAATGTATTTATCAACACCATATGTCAAATTGAAATTTAAACATTAAATCATTTTCGTGGAGATGAAATTAAATTTTATAAGATATAAATAATCAAATCGAAACCATAACCGATATAGTCAAGTTCAATTTTTTTTACTAGTTCAACGTTGAAAATTATCCGATATAAAATTGAACTTGTCAATATCTTTGGCATGAAAGATCGATTTATTTAAATAATCAAAGTAATTTATTCCATTCAATTAATTATTTAGATGGAACAAAGCTTTGGTCTGTTCCTTACCAAAATGTGAATTCAGCAATTTTATCTTCCTTATTTTGGTCAAATATGTTTAATGGGATTTCTTTTTTACTTTTCCTTTTCGAACTTTTACATATATATATAAAGAATCGGTAACTCCAATCATACTTTTCAATCATAATAATGACTTTTTGCAGCTTAAATTTACTTTGATCTTTTAATTTTGAAATTGTTTTTTTTACACTAACATTCCCCATATTTTATATTTCGGTACTTATGCCCCTACTGTCGTATAATAAGAAGTTATGTTTTTCATTCAAAATTACACAAGTACCAAAATATCCTCGGTGAATCTATTAAAATTAAAATTTATAATTTTCACACACATTGAAGTCATGTTCAAATTATAAATTCTTTGATAAAAATTGTTTTTATGTCTTCAAAAATAATTGGCACTCAGAATACCTGCTTGAAGCTGTGGGGTGGATAGATATTGTGTTTTGGGATGGACTGTTACAATTTTTTAATTACATATTGTGAAATCTAACACACAGTTGATAGAAAGGGTGCGGTGCAAGTGTCAAATATGAGGGAGACATAGGTCAAATGTATCAATTACAAGGGATCGGAGGTCGATGCAAAAATCTCTTTTGAAATTTGTATGTGCATGAATTTTGAATACTGCTTGTTTGAATTAGTCACCTTAATAGAATACTATTTCTTCCTTACAAGTTTCTTAAATGGTTCGGTGAACATGTTTTTGTGAGGAGAAACTATAATTTTCATTACACGTTAAATTGGTCAACCTTTGGTTCAGAAAAAGAGGAATTAATTACATCATGTAAATCTATACAACAAAAGGCATCGACGTGCCAAAATATGAGCTAACTTGGTTTGTTTTCCTAGAGCAGTGGTTGATAGAAGCTCCTGGCATTTGAGATCAAACATGTCTGATGTTTTCAGTAAAAGGTTCCTCCATTGAGAAAGGAGCGGGATTGGCGATGGCTTTAACTACCGTAAAGCATCCGATTCAACTATCCAATTCACTGCAGGAAAACTCAAAGCTCCCCTTCCATTACCTCAATCATCTCCGTTAAATGCATTAATTCGTCGAGCAAAGGCAACCAGAACATGGCCCTGATGATCCTGACCCACCACACAGCTCATACAGAAGAAATCCCAAGATTCCATCACTGCGGCATCCACGTGAATCTTGAAACACGTACCCATAAGGTGGAAGTTTCCACTTTTCATCAGCATACTTATGGGGAGCTGCAAAAGTCTTTGTAGCACTAGAGACTTAGAAAGATTGCCAAAAACCACTTGCACGTTCAACTATAACATTTTCCGGAATGCATTTTCCTTCAAATACCTCGTTGTTCCTAGTCATCCAAGTGCTACGGCATACCAAAACTAAAGTTCAGAGATCATTTTCCTGAATGGCGCGCGTCATGAATTAAGTTAGAAGAGAAGTCAAAATGGACTATCATGCTTACAAAATTATGAAAAGTGGAGGAGACATTTGAAGTAGCATTGAGGGAAATACTTGGTATATGAGGAAATTATGACTTATAAGATTGCTAGTTGAAATATAAATAATTAAAAGATTAATTTTAAATAATACAAATAATTTTTCTAGTTTCAATTATATATGTGTTTGCTCTATTTTCTTAGGTAGGGCTCTGTACGAATACCCGAAAAGTATCGGGACCTGAATGTTTGGGATCTCGTCGAGTAAGGAGATGATATCCCGATAATTTTTTTTTTACACGCGCAAAGTATAACCCTCATATTACCAAAAATAGTTTTGGACAAGTCTAGCTAATTCTTTTTTATACTTAGTACCAACTGTGTAGGAGTGCAAGGAACACTCGGAAGAAACCATATTTATGTGGAAAAGAATCAAACACCTTGTTTACACCAAAACAGTAGAAACAACAATTGAAAAAACTAATAATGCAAGGAAATAATCTCAAACATAAAAATATCGTACCCTATGTGAATTTATTTATGAGCGAATATTCTCTAAAAAAACCTCCTACAAACTACTATATATGATGAAATTGGGTCTTAGATTAAATTAATTTTTTAAAATTATCCTTAAATTAAAAATATATATCGACTTTTCTATATAAATAAACAAGCATATTAATTTGAGAAATATTATAATATAGTTATAAGTCAATACTAAAATATTAACTTTATGGAAGTATTATTATTAATAGTATAAATTAGATGAAGAATAAATAAATTTCAAAATAAATAAAACTCATAAAAATGAAATTTGAAATTTTCCATACAAAATTATGACCAAGTAAAAGATAAGCTAGAAGTCTTTCTTAACCTAAGGCCATCTCCAACCCATAAATCTATTTTGGTGCAGTTTCGATCTGCACCAAATATAACATTCATCTCCAACCCATTTACTTCAAATCTTACACTAAAAAGTATATTCCTATAATATTCTTTTTGTTTACTATTTATTTTAAAATTTAACAATATAATTATAATTAATGTTAATATTAGTATTATAATTATAATTTTATTTTTATTAATAGTTAATTT
>NC_133310.1:1430566-1436680 GCF_012295235.1 Primulina huaijiensis | reverse complement strand
ATTATTGATGATTTAGTTTGTTTATCTTTTATTATATTTGCATTTAAATTATCTAAATTCGAATTCGTATTTTTATTTTAACTGTGTACTTGAATGTTTAAATATTATTCAATAAATTTGTGTGTTAGATGTTTAATTATAAAATTATTGTAAAATATATTTATAAATTTATATAATTAAATATTTTAATTTTTATGATTTTATATTTAATTATTAAAATAATACAATAAATATTGTCTAATTATTAAAATAATATAATAAATATTATACTATTATTTAAATATATCTAATTATTAAATTAATATAATATTATTAAATAAATAATATTTATGATTAAACAAAAAAAAAATTAAAAAAAATAAAAATGCTCTGCGCCAAAATGGCGCAGCTCCATTAGCGCTATTTTGGCGCAGGGTTGGAAATGACCTAAGAAAAATATAGTGCATAACGAGAGAAATTATTTTTCAATTATTTTAGGTTATCGAAATTATTTTGAAAAATAAATTTTATTTAAAATCTTAACTAATAAGATAATTATTTGTGAAATTTTTTTGAACTATTGGCATCAATACAATTTCGTTAAAATAAAATATTTTGTAACAACGAAATAGTAAATTATAATTTATTTGTTTGTTTAGTTAATTTTTAATTTCAAATATTTCGATTTTATAAAATTTGCATAGTAATTTTTTATGCATATAATCTAAATATCTTTTTCGTCAAAACTGATTAATTTACTGAGCATTTGGGTTTTAATGCTTGAATAATTAAAATTGAGAAAAAATTATCGAAGAAAAATAAAATGAATTTAATATAAAAATTCTATATTTCGAAATACTTACTTAGTTTAGCGTCTGCCAAATAATTCTTATTGTATTAGAAGCTGTAATTAGGTCTTTTTTGCTATTTCTAACAATAGCAATAAATAAATAAATAAATAAATACAACTCAACGGATCATATTATTTTAGCTTGGTTCACTGTCTTTGGTCTTTTTCTAATGCTTTTTATCAAGACAAGGTAATGGTAGTAACAACTTGGAAAGTGGACATGAAATGTGCACAAAAGTTAAGGTAACTAATTAATTATTTAAAATTCAACAGGCCAATTGGGGTATACCCTAATTACCACTTGCAAGTTGAAACAGATAAGTAGGCGGTGGGCAATTGGCCAAACCACCCAATTCTGTTGCCTAACACTTTTCCCACTTCCAATGCAACTCTCATTTTTCCAAAAATATTTAATAATAAACAAATAAAGTGAATAATAATAATAATAAAATGAATGTATTCATATTTCACTAAAATCATTTACAGTCGTTGGATTTGTATATATCTCTAATTTTTTTTATATACACCAAAAAAATTAAAAAAAAATCTCTTCTATTTTTGTGATCAAAATTGCTCACCTAATGGTGACCCATTGATTTGAAAGAGACCAATCAGGGCTTTGGTTCAACACTAACTCTTGCAGCCGCTCCGCCGGCAAATTGGTCAGGGATGTAGTTGTTGACTCCGACTCTACGGAGGACCAGATACGGGATTCTGAGGAATATTCCGGTGAGGGTATGGATGTAATTGAACTTGAGGTCGATTCCCAATCAGGGTAATCTAATGGGCATCTCGGAGAAGTTGAAGTAGATTTTTCATCCCTGAGAAATTCTTGATCTTCACTCACAAAAGGATGATCTAAAAGCATCTCGGCCGTCCATCTTTTGTTTGGATTCTTGATAAAGCACTTGCCGAGAAAATCTTTTCCTTCCTCCGATAAATTCTCCGGCACCACCGGCACCTCGTCACCGACGCCGATGGTCAGCAGCAGCCCCGCCAAATTAGAGCACCGCCATGCCGGAGAACCGGTGACCATCTCCGCCACCGCACAACCAATCGCCCATATATCCGCTGGAGGCCCCTGCTCTCCGCCGGAGACCACCTCAGGTGACATATACAGAGGCGTACCCCTCATTTCATACCTAGGAACGCCGTGTTTTATCCCGTCAGCTCGCTTTGCCAATCCGAAATCGGCAATCTTCAGGCCGCCATTGGGGCCTAACAGAATATTTTGAAGCTTAATATCACAGTGGACATAACCAAGCTTGTGGATATAGTGAAGCCCTTTAAGCAAAGCCTTCGTGTAGCGCCGGACCTCAAATTCCGTCAGCCCCCGATCACAACCACCCCTGACTCTATCAGCCAAAGCTCCCCCGGAGGCGTACTCCAACAACACATTATACAACTTCTCCCCATTCTCATACGAAAAGCTCTCCCCAAAGCAACGAATCACCTCCGGGCAATCCTTAAGCTCGTCCAATATCAATTTCTCATTCATCAGAGAAGAAGACTGCGAAATAGCACAGCTCTTCACCGCCATTAAAGGCAAAACCGAAGAACTCTGTCTCCTGGGCACCGCTAAATTCACCATACCAAAGCTCCCACGACCCAAGATTTCACCTCGAATCCAATCCATGTTACAAAATCTATCAAAAGGGTATTTGAGACAAATCTTGATTCAAGAATTTCTTAAACTTCAGAACAGAGAACTAAAGGAGCAAACAGAGAATGCAGCAAAGTGTGTAAACTTGTTGGATTCTATTTATAGGGGGGGTGGATTTGATAAGATTCGCTGCACCACAGGTGACGCAGTTGCGCAACTGTGTGTGAAAGATTAATGAAAAAAGCACGTGGTAATGAAGGATATTTCGTGGGGACCTGAAATAGCGTAGCCGAGTTTGGGAAAACGTGGTTGATATTGTTGTAGAATCATTAATTAAAATATATTTTTTTCTATTTTTTATTTAATAAAAACACACAGAGATATTTTTCCCATTTTAAAAAAATGGGCACACCATATTGATTGTGACTCGTTTGGCATGACTTTTGAGACTCCAAATGATCAAAATTTGTTAATGTGGTTTCATGCCTTTTGATTAAAGTAATGGTTACCTTGATTAGGTCATTGTGTAGCTACATTGGCTTGTCCCCCCTCCAAACACCAACTGCGATCAGAATTAATTGTTTGTTTTTTTAATATAGAATCAAAGTATTTGATTCAAAAAGTGATTATTAATGTTGTATTTGGATGGATTAATTTTGTAACGGCTATGAACTATCACAATCTTGAGTCTCGTGTCTTCAATTACTTTCTCATGTGTCATTACTCATAACATTATCATGTGGGTTTTTTTTTTCACATTTTTCAATACTCGAACTCAAGATTTTTAGGTTTAAGTTTTTTGGTTCGAAGATTCAGTATTTTGTATATGTTTAATATGAAAATATATAATTATGAAATCTAGTTTTTATTAGTTAAATATAAATTAATAGATTTTAAATTGAAATAATATTTTTGGTTACTAAGTATTGTTAATATAAAGGTGAAAAATAATTTTGATGATTTATTAATTTTTAAAAATTTTATTTTTGGGTAATAACTACAATTGAAACATTATAATTTTTAAGGAAATTTAAAATATTAGTGAGATGGGTTATTTCTGATCTATTTCTGCTCCCGAGGTTATTTCAAATCATAGTCTCAAATACTTCCTTAAGTTCAAATTCTTGAATTCGAATGCAACTTAAGTATATCGTAGAGGTGATTTATAAGTTGAATCAAATTTATGATTCGATAAAATTATGTTACAAAGAGTTTTTAATTTTTTTTTAAAAAAAACTCTGCTTACAAAGGGTCTACTTTGCTTATGGGAATTTATGATTTATAAGTTGAATCGAATTTATGATTCGATCAAAAAAATATGGAACAGATGACTCAAATAAACTTCAAGTTTTGCGTCACGATGAAGTCTTTTAAAATGAATAAAATGTGTTGGTTTATTTGAGAAAATAGTAGGTCTCTTATGAGACGATCTCACGAATTTTTATCTGTAATACAGGTCAACCCTACCGATATTCACAATAAAAAGTAATACATTTTCATGGATGACCCAAATAAGATATCCGTATCACAAAATTCGATCTGTGAGATCGTCTCACACAAGTTTTTGCTTTGAGAAAACGATTCTCCAAAGAGATGAACAATAACAACAACAATAATAATAATAATAAATCGACTAGTGATTCTTGGCGAGTTACGAAGGTTCTTCAAATATTTTATGATTTCTTGATCATTCAATTAGCTTTGGGCAAGTTTCCAAGTGGATTAAATTGATAATAAAGACTATTTACTCGACAAAAAAAAATTATTATATTTCCTTTTCAAACTAAAAGAGTAGCTGAACCAAGAAATTCATAAAGGGCGACGATTTAAAAGAATTATATACATAAGATTACGAATTTTTTAATCAAAAATTTAGTCCGTCGTTTGGACGGTCTAACGATGATGATTAAGACAACATATGGATGGGAAAAGAGTGTTTGACAAGATTTTGAAGACGTAATTAGGAACGTCATTAGCACTAATTATTAATTACTAGAAGACTCAACTAAAGTTGTTGCGTCTCGTAAAGTGAAATTTGATTTGTCAACCATTTTTCAAGTCTAAACAGAATTCAAATGGGAAAAGCATTTTCGTTTTTATTTGTTATAATCACTAAAAATAAAAATAAAAAATTAGGCCACATTACTTGACAAGTGTAACGATCCATTGCATCTTGTTTGCTAACTTTTAATTACTAATTCCAAACGATGACTACTAGAATGAGGATATTGAAGAATTCAAGACCAAATTTTGTACACAAAAATTGACGGAGTTGGTTTCGCCGCCATATGTCATTTGGTTGTTGTGGCCACCACAAATACATATCATTCACTTGTGGATTGAGAACATATTGGTTGTTGCTTGTATGAAATATGAAATTTTTGTTTTAATGCTACTTTTTCCAGATGTTGACGTGTCTAGTGTCATATCGACGTTCAACGAAAATAACTAAAAGTAAGTAAAAATAACTTATTACACTAAAATTAGATTTTATAGAAACAAATACTGATATGATTGACGTGTCTAGTTTCACATCGACGTTCAATGAAAATGACTAAAAGTAAGTAAAAATAACTTATTACACTAAAATTAGATTTTATATAAACAAAATTCAAAACAAACCAACTTGCGTACTGTTTTTTTTTCTCCCAATTTTCCAATAATGTTTTTATCATGTTATTATAATAATTTATTTTGGTCTACCAGATATATCAATTCAAATGCTCATTTGTAATAAATGTTATTTCGTAACAAGTGATCGTGCATGTAATGTATTTTGAATCGAGATTAACATCGATCATAAAAATGTAATACCAGTAAGATAATTTATTTGTTATTGGGATCAGAAATGATTTCGTTTGAAAATTGATCGAACATGCCGTCAACTGTTGTCGGATCAATAACTACTGTTAATTAATTCAAAAATAATTGTTAGTGATTGATTCATGTTTTTGTAATAACCAAACAAAACCAAGTTACATGGTTTCTTTTGATGGGAAAAATTCTAAGTATTTTAATTAAAAAAGAAAACTGTTATATATATGAAAGAACACTGTTTGATGTGAAAAATAAATCTTCGTGTAACTGTCGTTATTTTAATATAATGTTTGATTCGAATTCAACAATACTTAAAATTAATCATGTTTCATCTCACGAGTCAAACATCTATTCGAGAATCGCATATTTGATATGCTAATTTTAATTGAATTGGCCCGATTGTCGTGCATCGCATTTTTCATACCTAAATGCACACGTTTGATGTGCCAACAAATTATGGTGGTTGGTGCGATCCAATAATTTCGAGCAGGGGACACCAAACGACAGCGAAATCACGTCGTTTTGTTGGCCAAATTAATTCAATAACTCTTCGCACGTTCTTAACGTTAAACCCATAGCCCAGATCTTTACAAATGCATTTTATTTAGGGATTAATTAATATTGTAAATTATTCATGGCAAATGTAAATTTTATAAGAAAATAAAATTTCAATTTTATGTTTATTTGTTTGTAAAATATTTTATAATTATTTTCAAATTAAACATCAATAAAAAAATAGAACATGTCAATTCCCACCACATGAAATATGAATAATCTACTCGAGAATTTCAATACATTTTAATAATAATAATAATAATAATAATAATAATAATAATAATAATAATAATAATAATAATAATTTATA
>NC_133310.1:1425089-1430043 GCF_012295235.1 Primulina huaijiensis | reverse complement strand
AATTATAATTATAATTATAATTTATATTAATCAAAATATAAAATTATATATTATATGTGTATGTTAAAAGAAATCAAGTGTATCTATTTCATAGTGTTAATGCCAATTTGGTAATTATTATAACATAAAGATATTATAATATCAAATACTTCAACAACTTTAAGCTTTATCATTTTATTTTATCCAAACACTTTAACATCACATTTTAAAATAAGATCATACAACTTATAATATCATAAAATAACTTTTAGTAATTATACAACTCAAATATTTTAATTTATATAAGGTTGTATTTGGATTGATCAATTTCAAATATATCCAAATATATTTTGTTATTTTAGAGAAACAAGACAATGAGCTTCAAATTCACCATTGCATGTTTATATAGTATTTCATTTCAATTACGATAAATTTCAATTTCACCTAATAATGATATTTTAAATCCATTTTATTTTATATAACTAATGTTTAAATAAATAAAATATTCAAAATTTGATCTATTATTTTATTATTAATTTTATTGTTAATAATAAAATTATAATTAAAATTCATGGATTTTAAATTTATATCCTTAAATATACACTAGAGTCCACGTATCACGTTTGAATTGTTTTTCTTACCTAGGGAATTATTGTTAGCAAACATAAATCAAGCAAAGAAAAATTAAATGATAATAATAAAATAAAAATTATTAAATGAATATGAGGGCAGGAAAAATGCCACGTAGCTAAGAATAGACCCATTAACATTTTTAGGCGGAAAAAAATGTACGAACGATATTTCTTTGCCTTTTGATAACTGAAAGAACAAAATGGAATGAAACCAAAGTATATTTGCCTCGAATTTCTCGCACAAAATCCTTAAATGACATATGGGAAAAGGGAGTGTTCATGCTTGAAAATGATAATGAAACTTGATGGGATTGCCAAAATTAGCCAATACATTAAAGTCCGGGAAAAAGATGAATTTGGGTCAAAAAAAGGAAAACAAGATTTTATTGATGCGTGAATTTGTAAAAATAAAGCTGGATATATACTCGGAACCAAGAACAAATTAAAGATGCAAAGTTTTTTATTAATCTTTTTCCTTTAATTGACAAAAGTATTTGAGGAAGAATTTGATGATTAAATTCAAATACACGTATCTTGGGTGTATTTAAAATCACAGTTATTATTGAAATTGTAAAACTTGATATGATATGAAGTTTGAAATCTAACCCATTTTGTTCATCCAAGCAATACGAAAAAATTGAAATCAAATTATTTGAATTATATCATATCAAATCCATCAATTACAGCACAACATTAGAGTTCGACGAAATTTTCAGAAATATTTATTTTCTTTAAAATAAATGTTTTAATCGTATTTTGAAATGCGGTTATGTCTGATATATGTCTTACGGTAAATATCATGCATATATTTAATGTTGGGAGAAATAAATTTTTATCATGTAATTTGCACATCTTCCACTTTTAGTCATGTTATCTCAAAATTTTAGTTTTCATGCACTTTCTTGCAAATTTTTTGGATTCAGTCATTTTTTTGGTTGGAAAGATGGAAAATTCTTAGTTACGAACTGGATATGCTGACATGGAATTTAAAATCAGAGATCTTGGTTTTTTTTATTTCGGAAAATAGCCTATGTGGCTTAATCTTAATTAAACATGGACATTAAGTTTTAAAAATTAAAACTCAAATACAAATGCATTGTTAATATTCGAAAAAGGGTTTTTTCAAATATTTTTTGTTTCTTTGAATGGCGTGTGGGTTAATTTAGAATTATGATATATTATATTTGATTGGAATAGCTAGTGAAAATTTTAATGAAGAAAATGATTAATTATAGAATTTATCAACATTTTGGGACAAAAAAGTGTTTCGAAAAATCGTAATGAAAATAAGATGAAGCCTAGCCAAAATTTTTTATTATGAGTTGTTCTCTTAAGCATACATCGACATTTTGATATGCACCCTATGCATGTCAACAAAATATTAAATAAAAAATATTTATTCTCACTTTTAAGTTATGTTTAGATTGATATATTTAAGATGATCAGTTTTAAATTCACAATTTTAAATTCTTTTAACTTGTTTGGATAGAGAAATCTCGAGTGAATTTTGTATTCGCTCTATATCAAGTAAAACATTTTCAATAATAATTATAATGATCAATTTCAAATATATCCAAATAAGTGTCATTGAATTTATTCTTTAACCAAATCAAATATATAGGATTGTGCGCTTGTGTTTTTACCGAAAACGATATAACTAGTAGTAACAGTAAAACTCCGTTAGTTTAAACAGAAATCAAACCATTCTATTAAATGCAACCTTACAATAATAATTCAAAGCAACGCGAATATAGATAGATTGCGTCTCTAAATTAAATTTTTATTTTTATAAATACAAATTCTAACGGTTTGGGTTGAACCAAAGCCATCGACTGTGACACTGACATGGGCCCATTAAGTCTGATTAGGACCCGTAGGAGAGTCCATTTCGAATAGTGTTAAGTTTGTGATGGGCCCATTCAGTTTTCACCACACATGATCTCTTGAAATCTAACAAAAGACACTTTTCTAAATTTTTATGTATTAAATTTGATTGTTTGAATTTTGTTAGTTTATGTATAATATATTACAATAACCTTATGTTTTTTCTCGTCTCGAAAGATCTGTCCTAATGGTTGATATTTTTGAAAGCTCGGTGTGTGTTTCACTACGGAGAATCGGGACCTGTTTTTATGTGCTGGAATGTTTACAACCGTCTGAGAATTTTGATACAATATTTGAAGGAATTTAACGGTATTATGTCCATTAAAGAGAGATAAGATTATAACAGAGTTTATTTAGGACTCTTTGGAATTCAAATATACTTCCCTATGTTTTCAATATATATATTATATACTTCCCAAAAATAACAAAATAAAAACAAAATTATATTTTATAAAATAATTATGGTACATATGTTTTGAACAAATGAATATTCGTCAAAAACTACGTACGTGGTATTTGATAAATTTTAATTTTATATTATAAATTATAATAAATCAAATAATATGTAAATGCGTTATCTTTCAAAACATATTTTTTTGTAATTTACAACTTTATTTTATGTTATAAAACTCTTTAAAGAATTTTAAAAGCGGGACGGTTTTACGGATATAGATCCATAAGATATGTCAACCTGATTCATACTTAAATGAAAGATAATACTTTCAACACAAAATAATATATTTTCATGAATCGTATGCAGTTGAAGATCCGTCTCACAAATTTGATTCGTGAGACCCTTTCTTAAGTTTTTTCGTACAAAATATATGCTCCTTGAATCTTGAGAAATCGTTCAATTTAATCTTCGAATGACTTTTTTGTCGCAAATTCTTAACATTACGTGGATTCTAATCAATCTCGGGACTAAAAGAATGGATGAGAACAATTAATCATGTTCATAAAATATCACAAACACAAAATTTTTGTGAGATAGTTTCATAGTTCAATTTTGTGAGACATGTCTTCTATTTGGGTCACCCATTTGAAAAATTATTTTTTTTAAATAGTAAAAATGAGATGTTGATTCGTTTCACGAATTTTATTCGTGGTATCGTCTCACAAGAGACTTACTACCATGACAAATTTTGAAAGTGTTTCAAACTTAAAAACAATAAAAGATCATTTTCTTTTTTAACTCCATGTGGTGGGATTTAACCCTAAAGTTATTATCCATATGATGTTACACCAGTAAACCCTAGAATTACAAAAACATCAAGCCAATACTCATCAGTTATCATAGTTTAATATCACAATAACAACAACAATAATGATAATAATAATTAAATCATGATTTCGCGCGGTTTAGAGTTTAAACGCACTTAAAAGAGAATATTAACGCAAGCCCACTAGAAAATCCCACTGATTAACGAATCAATAGCAGATCTGCAACATTTCCCCCGCAATACACACACAGACAAGTGGAATTCGGTTACCTTCTGCATCGGGTGATGGCGGAGCAGCCTCGAGTGTACGGATGCACGGGGCCGCTGGCTCTGTAGCAGTTGTGAGTGTAGTACGACCTCCCAGATCTCGGCGGGCACGGGATCCTGTTCGCCGACAGAGCGCCGTACGATATGTAGTACCGCATCACTTTGCCCCAGAACAGCGACCTCCGAGTCGAGGCTCCTTGTATGATTTCTTCCTCCATTCCTTCCGCGAGCTCTTCGTCGTAAAACGACACCCCCTCCGTCTCGTACTCATTCAGCGTGTCGCCTGTGATTTGGAATGTGGATTCGTCGGTTTGAGCGGAGGCAAGGAATGCGAGGGAAATGAGGAGAATGAAAGGGAAAGCGAAGAGGAGAGGGCCAGAGGAAACCATCGGACGAGTGGAGCGAGGAATTGTGAGGTGGAGAGAGCGAATATTGGTTTGCCGATTTGGTTAGCTGTGGCGGTCAGTGAGATGTTAATTTGCAGTGTAAAGTTGTACCGAATGGAGAAAATACTGGGGATGTACAATAAGTCACATGCCTTGTTGCAATAGTAGTAGGGTAGAAGTTGGATGGATGGAGACGAGTCGACTTAGATTTTTGAATGCTTCGTGTATAAACCGAATTGTGTTCGACTTTTATTTAATAAATATGTTCATGATTCATGAGTTTTTATCGAACTTAAATAATTTTAATAAATATAAATTATAAATAAAATTTTTATTAAATTCGTTAAATACTAAAATATATATATACAGAGAAAAAATATAATATTTTTATTAAAATTTGTAATTTTATTCTAATAAATAAATTTATAAGTTTTTCTATATGTTTTACTAGTACAATGTAAAATCTATAAATCAAATATTAAAATAATTATTTTTCATCCATGTGCTGATTCATGAGCTTACTAATCAACTTGTTCACGAGCTAGCTTACCAATAAACCAGTTCACGAGCTAACGAGTCGAATATT
>NC_133310.1:1395578-1423568 GCF_012295235.1 Primulina huaijiensis | reverse complement strand
TGTAAGGACCGTGTATCGTATTATCGTAAATCCTGTGTGATTATCGATAATTTATGAAATTGTCATGTGATTATGTATATGATGTATATCATGACAATGAAATTGAGAAAATAAGTATTGAATACGAATTGACGTGGTAAGAGATCGAGTGGAAAAGCCGGACGCCAATATAATACCAAAATCAATATTTGGACAGAACATGTGGCGCCCGAGCGGTAGAAAATGACCGCCCGAGCGCCAGTGTGGAATAAGGGGTGTTCTCGGACAGAACATGCTGCGCCCGAGCGGTAGTTTTTGACCGCCCGAGCGCGGAGCAAGTGACACTCGGGGGCAGAACGTCTCGCGCTCGGGCGCGAGAATTCTACCGCCCGAGCGCCGAAGCGGTGGAGATAAGAACGAGGTTTCTTCTTCTTTTCTTCATTTTATTTCAGAGGTTTCAAGAGAATACGAGAGATTTCGATTTTCTTTCGTCCGAATCGACTTCGAAACGCTGTCTAAACGCGAAACAAATTATATATTTGTGATCGTCGCGTCGAGGGCTTCCGACTGAGGTAATTTTCTTCGAGTTCCAGTAGTTCTCAATATCAAAGTGCTGGAATAGCATGTATTTGAAGTTGAATTTCTTATATATAGTAGAATAACCGACAAGAAACTCATATTCGAAGTCGGAATTGAATTATATTATGATTTGAATTTGATATGAATTTTTGAAGTTTCAAATGATATTTGAAACTCATATTAATGATTTTTGATTAGGTTATTGATTGGAATGAGTATGTTATTGATGTAGATAAAGTATTATACCGATATCTTCAGGCTACATCAACTGGAACGAAGAATTGAGGTATGTTGCGACCGGGTAACATACGACAGGTATCTGTATTATATGATATATGTCGGTTTGATTGGATTGATTGGAATGAGATTATGTGTCTATATGCCTTATTTGTTGATTGATGTGGCATACATGACATTGAGATTGAGATATCGATGTATAAAATAAATGTTTTGTTAACACACATCGTTTGATGCATACATCGATACATGACATGCACGTTGAGCTATGATCCTTGGATACCCTGATATGATTTGATTGGATTCTGGGGTTTGTGAACACAATCGCTATGCCGGTATTATATGACCCGTAAAGCATAGACAATTGTGGCCCCGATGATTGGATATGAGATTTGGGATTTGATGGCGCTTTGTCGACGCTATCATACGAGTATCCCTTATTGAGGCCTGTATGCCAGCTCGAGCATTGATTTGATAGCGATTCGTTTGATTCTGACATGTGCTCAGTGGATGGGCATTTGACCCGATACCTCCACGACATACATGCATTGCATCCCATATATCATTGTTTAGATATCTGTGGTATATATGATTGGTTGTTCCATACGGAGCTTTGCTCACCCCCAAGGGGGGGCTGTTGTTGTCTTTGTGTGTGGACAATGGCAGGTACTCCAGGATATCAGGAGACCGAAGAGGGTACTTCTGGAGGGAGTCACAGTTTGAGCTGAGGTTTTATGTTTTGTTCCCAGTATATGTATGTATCTATATACCGGGGCATGTCCCGAGGATATGAGTTGTTTTTATATGATTGATTTTGATTATGTGTGGGCATGTCTTATGATATGAGATGAAATACTATTTTTAGTATTCAAATAATATATGTTTTGAGCTCATTGTAAAGAAAATTTTAAACTCGTTTTCCGCTGTGATTAATTAACCCTAATCAAATTGCATTGTAATAACGATTAGGAGCTAAGGGCCCCACAGTATCCAAGAACTGAGATTGAGACTGAGATTGCTCGCCCTCAATTTCAGGTCTGGTATAGAATGACTAAGATTCATGGAATGTTACATCCATGGAAACAAATGTTTTCCTAAGAATCGGAGAATAACACTTGTAACATTTTTGCCTTGGAGAATATCCTATGAATATGCACTTAAAGCCCTAGGATCAAGTTTTGATTGATGATACTGATGAACAAACACAGTACATCCGAATACTTTTGGTGTAATGATATTTATGAGGTGTGTGTTAGGGTACGTACTAAGGAGAGATTGGCATGGTGTTTGGAACTTAAATGTGCGGGAAGGCATACGATTAATGAGATATGTGGCCGTTAGAACAGCATATCCCCAAAATTGTTTTGGTACCCTAGATGAGAACATAAGTGCTCGCGAGACTTCCAATAGGTGTTTATTCTTATGCTTGGTAATACCATTTTGTTGTGGTGTGTCGGTGCATGAACTCGTTTGGATTATACCCTGAGATGAGAAATATTCTCCTAGTGTAGCATTGAAGTAATCTCGTGCATTATCTGAGCGAAATACTTGGACATGAGCCTTGAACTGATTTTTTATCATACGGTGAAATTCTTTGAATATTTGGCAAGTCTCAGATTTATATTTCATTAAAAATACCCATGAAAAACGTGTGTGATCATCAACCAAAAGCAAGAAACATCGTGCACCTGATATATTGATGACCCTGGATGCCCCCCAAATATCACTATGAATCATGGAAAAGGGTTGTGTTGGTTTATATGGTCTTGGTGCATAGGTGCTACGAGTATGTTTTTAAAGTTGACAAACATCACAAGTGCATGAATTGATATCATTATTAATGAAAAGAGAAAGAAACATGTGTATGAGATACACAAAACTTGGATGTCCAAAAAGACCATGTAACAACATAATGCTTTCGTCTTTATTAACAACTAAAACAGAATTAAAACAAAGATTGAGAGATGTTGGTTTTATTTCAGCTTGAGGTGGTGTGATGGTTTTGAGGAGATAGAGGCCTCCACAAAGCTCAGCCCTGCCAATCATTCTCCCAGAATTCATGTACTGAAACACACATGAGTCAGTTATAAATTTGGTAAAACAGTGATGATCCTTATTGAATTTCTTGAAAGACAGTAGGTTGTAATCAAGTTGAGGCACAAAGAAAACTGATTGCAGTGTCACTTGTGGTAACACATGAACTAACCCTATGCCTATCACATGTGATCGAGAACCATCCGCAATACTATTATAGATATCTTTGTTGCAGGGTGTATATGAAGTGAACAGGGAGTAATTACAAGTCATGTGATTCGAGGCACCTGAGTTAACAATCCAAGGAGTGGAAGTTTGTGTATGTAATGTTGTAGCCAAGTTACCTTGTTGAACAACATGTTCTGAGTTCACTGGTGGAGATGCTGATGAGGGGGTGCCTTGGACTTTGCTGATGATAGAATGCAGAATGTTCATCTGATCTGGATTGAACTGAGCTACGGCTGCGACATGTCCACGCGGTTTCCAGTCTGTCGGATTTCCATGCAACTTCCAGCATGTCTCCTTGGTGCGACCAGGTTTGCGACAATGCTCATACCATGGACGTCCACATGGATTCTTGTGTTGTTGAGCCTGAGATGCCACATGACCAGTACTCTATGGAGATTGATTACTGGTGGGATTATAGGTGCCTTCATGAGAAGCCAAGGCACTACTGTCAAGTGGATTCAAGGAGGTCCTTCCAAGCATAACTTTGTGAAGACTTTCTACACGCCTTACTTAAGAAACTGCCTCACAAATGGTATGAAATGGCTTGGTTGATAGAATCCTGCTCCTTACTTCATCTAGTGATTTGTCAAGTCCAAACAAGAACTTGAAGACTCGCTTGGTCTCAACAATATTCCTGTGATTTTTTTCCATCATCTTGACACTTCCAGCGATGTGACTCAAGGAGATCAACCTTCTGCCGGTAGCGAGTCAGACTAGTAAAGTATGCTGTGACTGAGTTCTCACCTTGTCGGAGGTCATGGAGCAAGCCCTCAATCTCAAAGAGGTCAGCCGTATTGTCTTTGTACGAGAAGGTGTCTTGAACTGCCTCCCATATTTCCTTGGTAGTTTGGAACAGTAAGAAATTCTCACTATCTCCTAAGTCATGGAGTTGATTAGCCACGCCATTATCATTGAATCATTTGTCTTATAAGCTTTGATCTGATCCGCTGAGCTTTCGAGGATGGACACACTGTCAGAGAAGTGATCTTCTTTCCCTTTCCCTCGGATAAACATGAGAACCGAGCTAGACCACTGTAAGTAATTGTGGTATGAGAGTTTGTGAGAGGTAATTGAGAGGAGGGACCGAGGGACAGGTCTTGAATGTTGTTTCTATGATGACATGGGTTTGATGAGTCTGATATTGATGATGAACGAAGAATGCCTTCAGTCTTCCCTCGCTCTAGGATAATTAACACATCCCCTCACGCTCAGGAATGAATATCTGGAGCGTGAAGTTTATAAATGACCCAAATATGGGCAGAATGGGTGACCTAACTATGGACAGTTCAACACATAATGGTGGAACCTGAGCTCTGGTATCATGCTGAAGATTACATAGAAGTAATATTATAGGATTATAGTAGTGTATGGAATATTGCAGAGAAACACTTAATATTCATTACATCTCTACTTCAGTATTTATACAGTGATTCACATCTACAGATCCACGCTAATAGGATTTTCAACAAAACTAATGCTACTAATTAGGAAACTAACTAACACCATAAGACTAGGTACAAGCTAGTTACACGTGTAATTCTACACAGAATTCATTTTTTTTTTTTATCTTTTCCCTTATACAACAACCACTGGTCCTGGTGGCAGAAGCCGAATGACGACGTTGAAATAGTAAATCAACCAAAACCATTTGTAGGTTCAATCTCGTGTTTCAACCCGGTGCTTTGGAAGAAGAACTAGTTTCGGGTACCTAGTTCAAATAATTTTGGGTCATTTAACTGAAAGTGAGGGCATTGCTTTTTGTTAGATATCACATATCAGATATTTAATGATAACTTAGACAATTTTCATACGTTGGACTAATTTTTGGGTGAAGTTTTCTCTAAATCTCAATTTTAACAAATATTATAGCCCAAACCCACATCCGATAATGTCTTGTAAACCTACGTTCCAGTGGTTCAATCTTGAACGTGAGGGAGTGTGTTAAATGTCTTACATGTCTTCCATCGACGGGACGATGTTATTGAGAATTATATATATACCTCGTATCGACTAAATTAAGCCATGATCAGTATATTAAATATCTCAAACACAAAAATGCTTTAATTCGATTTGAACTTAGTAAAAGACATCAAACGGCAACATGACAAGCAGATACAGGTCTCCTTGGGATAAATCGTGACGGCTGGTAAAAAAAAAAACAATCAAGAAGGCAGGAAAAATGATAAATCGTTACGTTTCCTATTTGCCAAATATAACGTGAAAAACAGAAGTCGAGTGAGCTCATAACCGCGGAAGGCTGAGCGGCGAGAGATTGAGAGGGGGGAGCGCGAGCGACTTTAGGGTTTTGATAATCCCCTATCAAATCGAAAGGTCAGTGAAGCGATGAGTGCCCCGAAGCTATTCGGAGTCGTTTCCTTTTGAATTCTGTTTTTTTTTCTTGAGGTATTTTATTTGTGTTCAATATCAAGGATTCGGAGAAAATGACGAGTTTGATTTGGTATCTTGTGCTGATTGTGCGTTGTGAGAAAGAGGTGTGCCTATTATTATTGTGTGCAGGAAGAGTGCTTGAGCGATTGAGGGTTCTTGAGAGAGAGAGGGGAGGAATTCGAGAGCGGCCACTTCTATTTCGTCAATCGCTATGTCTGATCGGAAGCTTGTCGTAAGTTAACAGATTATCATCAATGGGACCAAGAAAGCGACATCCTATCAAGTTTGTGTTTTTGTGAATGTGCTTTGGTTTTTCTCTTTAGGTTTTGGGAGTTCCATGGGATGTGGATACTGAAGGGTTGAGAGAATACATGAGCAAGTTTGGGGAATTAGAAGACTGTATCGTGATGAAGGTTTGTTCGTTGCAGTTTTATTAAGATTTGGTTTTGGTGTCTGACTAGTGGCTATTGTTCTTGAGTTCACAAGCTTATATTTTTTTGATATTTTCATAAGATTTTAGCTTCCACGTTTCTTATCAGACTCGAGTGGTAGGAATCGATAAACTGTCTCTGGCCATGAGTGCATAATTGTGGGCGATTTATGTTTTTTATGGATTTCTCACCTTGTACTTAATCATAAATGATGGAGTTCATGTTTATGTTGGACCCAATACTATGCATTCTAGTGGATACTTCTATGGACACAATCTTTGAGATTTCTTAATGTTCTTGGTTTATTATCATGGTTCGCCATCGGGGAGGCTTCTATTCCAGTTCCATTGGCATTTCGCGGGTTTATTGTCGTGAGTTTTTTTAAAAAAATAAAAATTAAAAAATTAGATAATTATGGAAAAAAATTCAATGGAAAAGAATTGGAAAAAAGTTGAAAAAAATACAAAAAACGTTACAAAATGGCCACGATCGCCATGAACTCGCCGTTCCGTGACAGCCACAAAATTGCCGATATTTCATAAAAATGTGTTTATTGTTATACATCCGTTTTAGCCCCGATTTTTGTCACAACACCTGTTATAGAACACCGGTTCCCTGACCGCAATGGCGAACCATGTTTATGATTATAACAAAAAACAATCGGTTTTGAACTGTGTCAGAATTGCAGCTCTGGTTTTCATTATTTTTGTGAGAATTCCATCCTGGATGGATGCGTTTGAAACATGCTGTTTAAGATGCTTATCTCAAATGTCAATAGAATCATGTGCTAATTAGTGACAACTAGAAGTCATATTCTGATAGTTACCTTTTTAAAAAAATTTTAAAAAAAATTAATAGTTACCTTTGTATACCTGGAATTGTTATATTTGATTTTCAGGAAGGGGTGGGGAGATATATCAATTTGTTAGGATATGCTTTCTCTGTCTTCATATTTGCTACATTGATAACATAACTGAACTTTCTTTGTTCTTACAGTGATGGTATTGGTGGGTTTAATATTTAAAGACATTCCTTAATCCTTATCATATTAATTTGCTATGATGATTTTAGGAGCGTTCCACAGGCCGTTCGCGCGGGTTTGGCTATGTAACGTTTGTCGCTATTGAGGATGCCAAGGTAATGTAACGTACAGCTTTGTCGCAGAATTGTAACCCTCTTATGTTATTCCCCATGGTTTGAGTTTCAGTGTTCATTCAATCGTCCAATGTCGTTTTTCTAAGTATGCATGAGAGCAGAATTTCAAGCTGTATCATGACCACATATATTCTGTCTGTGCATGCTACAGGCTGCATTAACTAGCGAGCACCTCCTTGGCAGTAGGGTGTTGGAAGTCAAAATAGCCACACCTAAGGTTACCTTTTTGACTCATTCAGCTGTTCCACAATATCCATTTCAAAGTCCTGACTTCAATTGCTTCCACATGAATTTATATATATAAATTTGTTGGTGGCTTGTGCTAATCCTGTTGTTCATTATCTATTTTAAGCTTCTATGTGCTGTTCACAGGAGGAGATGAGAGCACCATCAAAGAAAGTGACCAGGATTTTTGTGGCGAGGATTCCACCATCTGTGACTGAAGCTGCATTTAGAAGGTTCCACGGACCTCGCGCGCATGTTCTTGTCCGCCTGTGTTGTCTAGATTTGAAATATCATTTATGTTGATGTGCTGTGGGGGGATATGGTGTGAATTTACACTTGATGAGACTAAATGTGTTTTATGTTATCTTCTTTTGCAGCCATTTTGAAAAATACGGTGACATAACAGATTTGTACATGCCAAAGGTTAATAATACTTCTGTCTCATTCCCTATGAATGACAGTTTGAAACACATATCATCATATCATCCGATTTTTCTTCTCAGGATCCGAATACCAAAGGTCATCGTGGAATTGGATTTATCACCTTTTCAAGTGCTGGTAATTTTATTGTTAATGCCTTCCTTGAAGTTTTATTTTCTTTTGTCTCTACGGTTTTTATGTGCTTTAGATTTTTCTTACTGTCTATCTTAACACGCGAAATAAATATCAAGGAACCTTTGTGAGATAAGTTTATTAGGTTTAGGGTTCTATTTGCACATGTCCAAATATTAAAGTGCATGCAATATGGTACCAGTTTATCCTTCTTGTGTCTTTTCAGAAAACACCAAATGCACAAATCCTTTTATCTTGCTGGAATTAATTATTTTATTGGCTTTTAGTGGTGTCTATGATTTGGCTCTGTATCGGTCTTCCTTCCCATGCATCTCTTGCTGGGGTGGTAATTTGGCTTGGCTATATGTTTTTTAATTATATGAAATCAATATCATACTCCTGGTCCTTTAGAATTGCAAAGCAAATTTAAGTTGAGGCAATTTTTCACGATTTTGGGAATTCTGATGTATCCTTATACCCAATTTTAGAACACTGGAAAGGTTAAGCTCTTCAATGTGAATACTTCCTGCAGTGTTCTCGACTCTTTCTGATATGTATTTGGTGTGCAGGCAATGCCGTTTTTGCCTTGTTATTTTTGTCATTTACCGCGAAACCAACCTTCTGTCCTGTCTTTTATAATCACAGATGCAGTGGATGATCTGATGGCTGATACTCACGAATTGGGAGGGTCAACTGTAGTTGTCGACAGAGCAACTCCAAAGGTAGCTGCAGTTTGATTTTTTAAATTCTAGTTATATTTCTGCATGTGGCACTCATTCATTGTTTAGTTTAGAGTCTTCTGATCTTTTTTGGTTGTGCTGGGTGTCATCTGTCCTCTATCATCAGTCACTTGCTCTTTCTATAAGGCAATTTCTTCATTTTGTTTAAAAACTATTACACATACATAAATGATGATTTAAGCTTTTCAACATCTGTTTTAATTCTAGGATTTCAAGAAATTGCACTTAGTATTTGATATTTGCTTATTTATCTTTGTTCACTTGAAAAATGATAACCTACTATAGGAGGATGATGTCAGACCGGTTAGCCGAATGCCTCAGGGTAGGGGGGGTGGTGGTGGCGGTGGAGGAGGAGGAGGAGGAGGATATGGAGCTTATAATTCTTACATTAGTTCTGCAACTAGATATGCTGCAATTGGTGCTCCAACCTTGTATGATCATCCTGGTCCTTTTTATGGAAGTAAGTTAATTTCTTAAACCAATCTTGGTCATCTTTTAAATGACGTGTTGCAACTCAATTGTATAATTGTTGATTAAGGAGGGGAACCGCCTCGTGGAATGGGCAAAAAGGTTTTCGTAGGCAGGCTTCCTCAGGAGGCAAGTGCGGAAGATCTTCGCCAGTATTTTGGTAGATTTGGTCGTATTTTAGATGTTTATGTTCCAAAGGTGAGAATAGAAGCAATTGCTCATATTTTAGCAGTACATATTTAAATAATTGTGTGAATTGTCGTTTTAATTTGTGTAGGACCCCAAGAGGACTGGCCATCGAGGATTTGGTTTTGTCACATTTGCTGATGATGGTGTTGCAGACCGTGTAGCTAGAAGATCTCATGAAATATGTGGGCACCAGGTGTGACTGTCTGGGAAGTTATGATTTTTACAGATGTTTTACGCCTCCAATATTTAAAGATTTAGGTTTCAGAGCATTGTGATTCCTAAATTCTGTAAAGTTTTTGATGTAAAATCTCTCGGGCAGCTTGACGAGATCGGCTAGCTGGTTAGTTTGATCCTTCACTCTTGAGGAAGTACCTAAAAATTTGGACTGATTTAGCTGGTAATGCATGGTCAAACAGAAAAGTGATCACTGGGTTATCTGACAGGGAAGATTGAGTTTTTCTCTTCCATCAGTTACCAGGCCTGTCATGCCAATGGCAGCCTCAGAAGATCTCCACAAATTAATACCACAGCACCAATTTATTTTGATGCATTATGTTTTCTAGATTGCATCTGCCCCTACGCATTCAGCTTTCACTATATATTATAAAGTCTTGCATTTGTGGATCTTATTTCTATGGTGGTGCAACTGTAGATGCTTTAAATCAAGAAATCCTTCTATAAACTGATGTCGCTGCTTTACATTATTTAACTGAAGGTCCATAGTGAGTACACAATGACGCTTTAACTTGGTTTCCTCGGGCTTGACATTGAATTTGTTTCTGCCTTCAGGATGATATATTTTGAAATACCTGTTTCTATTTTCAGATGTTTGAATAACATTCCTTGTATTTATTTGGTCTTCAACGTACATGGTAACTGTGAACGAGAAATAAAATGAGTATCAGCAATATAAAGCTTTCAATCTGACGCATTGCAGGTTGCAATTGATTCTGCTACACCAATTGATGATACTAGCCCTAGTAGTAATTTCATGATGAGTAATCCTCCTGAGCCATACGGGTATGGCGGACCTGCGTATGGTGGACATATGCGTAGCAGTTATGGCAGAATGTACACCAGCCTGGATTTTGACGATGTGAGTACAGTTGGTCTTGGTATTGAATTCTCCTCCTTTGCGTACTCTAACTATTGTACTAATACTCGATTCTTTCTATGTTATATGTGTATGTTTGATAGTGGGGTTATGGAGCGGGTGGCAGTATGGGTGGTGGCAGACCATCACGCCCAGATTACAGGTATAGGCCTTATTAGTTACCAAAAGGCAGCTTCATCTACGTCTGATCTTGTTTTGGAATTGTGATGCATCGTTGCTTCGGGGATTGGTGGATGATCATGAAGCCAAATATTTCTGATTAATCTGTGAGACGGTTATGTAAACATGCTGGTTATGTATTCGTTGTTCTTTACAATTGAAGTTGTTAAATTGGATGTTATTGGACGATGTTTCCTATTATGTTGTACGGTTTACAATAGGTATACATATCACAAACAAAATGCTGCTGGCCTCGTTCTGATTTATCTTGTGCAGATTGATTCTGTTGAATTTTTTTAGTTGAATTTTTTTAGCTAATACTGAGTTAGTACATCTCGATCGAATGTGATTTTAATGTCAACTCCAGATGAATCGGTAGTGTTAGTGAACGGGTCTCTCGTATGCCATGTAAGATCGTGCCGAAAGCCCCCTGGTACTAGACACAACCACGGTTCTCAGAATCTATGAAAACCCTCTTTCAAAATCAGAAACCCGATATCGGAACCGAAACTTTAGGTGACAACGGTTTGGCTCTCGTTCCTAAAAATAATTAGTTGGGCCTTTGCGGAATCGGAACTATAAATTAATCTTAAATAGATTTTAAAATATTAAATCGTATATAAATCAAATTTAACTCTATTTTTGTTTTGCTAAAGTTAAAATAATTTATTTTAGTTCAAATTGGAACTTGAATTATGAGTGATAAACCGGAATTGGAATCAGAATTGTATGTGAATAGTTTGTTTTTTATTTCACCTTTCATTGGAATCAGATCGGTCGGCGTTGAGGCCAACCTGGGACAGGTAGTACTCATTTGCAAGGGCCGTAAGAGCGTCCCCTAGCTCAATCACCAATGTCAAAGAAACAATATTTGCGGCCAAAGAAAGCATAATGAAAATTTTAATTTAATAGCGAACGAGGAAAGAATTATTCGACGAACTAGAAATTCCTCTGGCAAAGAAAGTGATGACTGAAAGAGCGCATCTTCACAAATATAGAAGCTTGAGGAGTTTGATTTTCGAGTAGTGAATTTCTCATGGTTTGAGCCCTTGCCTGCGACGTTTTGAGTTTCTTCAAGATTTTATCCATTGAGGCTGATCGCATCTTTTCTAGCTTCATCTGATCAAACAGAATTGTTAACCAGGTAACACAAGTTTAACTAACATCTTACACGAGACCAAATTTATACTAAAATAACATTGGTATGATGCCACAACACGAACCTCAAGTTTCTGAATTGCTGCTTCAGATTTAGCCTTCTGCAAATTCTCCCAAGCCCTGATCTTGGCCTCTTCTCTCTGCAACCTGCGAAATCCAAGACATTTTTGGAGTTTTACAAATTCTATAATTTATGATCCTTAATTCTCGAAGATTTGGGCTCTTTCATGTTAACTTACCTGACGTTTTTTCTTGCTTCAGCACCACTCCAAGGTGAAGGTAAGTCTTCAATATTCCTTGAATCTTTCATCTCACTTCGTCCTTGTTTCTTGGGGTCCCTGCCTGTACTGATGCCTTTGTCTACCTGGACATCTCTAACTTCATCTTTTGCAGCAACATTGTCATTTGGGCCTGATCCAGATGAAGGTAAAATGGAGAATGATAGTCTCCCTCTGGTAGATGAATGAGTGCTTCCTTCGGGGCTCATTTGAGTCGCCATATCCCTTCGTGAAACAGTCGGGGAAACTATGCCTTCTTCCTTCTTTCTATCAAGTCTGTCTCCTAGATATTCAATTCGTCAGTTGAAAACGTGACTTTTCATGCAACTAGTTTTATAGTAGATTTATCATGCGAGAGAACAATATATGTACCTTGAGAAGCAGGAAACATAGTTTCACCGAGAACATCTGACATCCCAGGCACACTAGTACTCCGGTTTATATTATTTTCAGGGTACCCAGGTTCAGATTTTGCAACGATCCTAGCATCATACTGAATGGATAAACCTTCAGGGACCAAAACTCCAGTAGTAAGTGGTGAATTTCCCATGAAATTCTTGACACTGCTTCCATCCATGGTGGGTGAATAGTTGGATATGTACACAAGTCCGGGAGATCCCAAAGGGCCACTCTTTGACTTTGGGTGTCTCTGAGATTGAGCCGCTGTAGTGTTGAAAGAACTGTAACCTGAAACTGGGCTCGTAATCCATCTATCAGCGTCGTCCCATTTTGAAGGTAAAGCCCTCCCACTGTTGAAGGGTATCAAAGCAGCTGCACTAATATGACTTCGACAACCACTACTTGTTGGCGGAGGCACTCGCTCCGAACACCATCCTTTCGGAACTTCATATATGGTACCACTATATTCAGGTGTTCCTGGGCTGGTATAGGCACCGGAGTGCCTAAACGATCCAGAGTACTTCCTCATGACTGTCAGTTGAGGCCAAATATACACCCCATTGCTCCAGAAATCCAAATGTCGAGAAATCTTGTAGTCCTGATAGAATCAGTCTTGGAGTAATAACAGGGAGGGTTAGACTTACATCCAAATGCTCAAAAAACTAGTAACTCGAAGCCACATCACAAACCTTCCCAGCTAATACAATTCTGAACAGGCCAAACAGAACTTACAGAGTTTCAAATTCGTTTCAAAGTCCTGCAACTTCTTGATCCGATGGCTAGAGATAGTAATGCTTCTCCACATAATGGTAGTTTTCTGAGTCTAAAACTCTCCCAAGAGCTCAAAAATATATCACTCGCTCTATAAATGAAGTCTTGGATCCACACCTTAATTTTATCGGGCATGGACCACATAAAGGCTCGTGACTGCAGGTGGTACAGGCAAGTGAAAGTGCAGGATCACATCAAACATAAAAGCTTCCAAGATATCGACATTTTTCATCAGAAAACACAACTTTAAGCTTTAAAATCCACTACCCATTCTCCTAATACCACAAATAAATTCGGCATTTCATTTTCAGAATAGATTACCATTACATTTCCCAAAAGATTCCCATTTTTCATGCTCCACAAAACACAGAGAGAAAAGCGCACACAGAGCACATAAACATATGGGACCAGAGAATGATAAAACAGGCAGAGGAAAAATTAACTATACTTTCAAGAGAAGTACCTTTTGCTGCGTGGAAACTCAGAATATGTGCCGCATAAATCTATAAACGGTACTTTCACCTCCGTTCATTTTTCTTTCGCCATTCTCTTTGAATTTTTCAAGTCGATATTGAGAAGAAATGGTGAATCAATAAAATATATTAATAATATAGAAAGATAAATTTTTTTATCGGAGGAAATCTGATCGACTCAGTAATAATAGAATTGAATACCATGATGAGATGAAGAAGAAAGGCTTCTGATAATGCCAGAGCAATTCTCGTAATGCCAGAGCAACTTTATACTCGATTAACTTATTTACCCTTAATTTATGGCATATAGTCGAATTATTTCCACAGAATCATCCAAATTTTTTGTATATATACTTGTTTACCTTCAACGCTTTATAATTTATAGTTTACTTAATCTAACAAGAGTTTAATCATATTTAAATAACCCAAAAAATGTTTTTTTTTTTAAAAAAAATCACCATATTAATTTTCAAAATAAGCATCCAACCCAATTTCATAAATATCTTTGAACAAATAATAAAAATATTCTTAAAATATCGGAGACCTCTTATTTCACTTAAACGTCTCAACCCATTCGATATCATCTCCTATCCAAGAAAGTGCTCATGACATTAAGTTAAAGAGACTTTTGAATTATTTGAACCTAACTCATTTCTCTTATATTGAAAGTGCTCATGACATTAAGTTAACAAACTGCTTGTCTTAAATGAACTAACTGTCTTTTTGTCCGAGTCAGGGGAGGAAGGCAATGAATAATGTTTAAATATCCATGTCAAAGCAACGGGCTGTTAGCTAGATGTCAGCCTCTTTGGGGGAAGCGGTGTAGTCGGAATCTCTTGGCAAAAATATGTTTTGAAAGAAATGCTTGTTATTAGAGATGCTACATAATAGCTGTTGAGGGATTGAGACAAAGAGACTTTTGTATACCGTCAAGTGATTCTACATGTAAATGAGTCATGAAACATGAATTTTCATTGTGTATAACTTTCTATAAATATTCAATGAGTCATGTCACATATACAACGAGATTTGTAAACAAATTCTTATGACACAAAAATTCAATGTATCAAAATCTTATAATAAATTCAATACAAAATTCATGAGTGAATAACAAAATCTCACGATATAATTGTAGTAAATAAAATGTACTATATACTTGAACATTATTCACATTTAATTGTTCTGGAAGCACGAGGATTGTTGTGGCATTATGAGTTTCCAAATAGATCAGTTGATTTGGCTCAATGAATGGGAGAGGGTCAAGGTTGTCTGCGTCCAAAATGCAATCCCATGTGAGAATACCTGCAAATATAGGGACCCTAAAGCTATCGACTGTGGATTATATTAGCAACTATGATATTTCCTTCACACTTCTTCTTCTTTTTTTTTTTTAAAAAAAAGAAAATTATTATATTTGATGATATAATTTTTACAAACTAACTATAAAATAAATACCTTCAAATTCGGGGTTTTTTTTTTTGTGAGCCTTGTACGTGGAAAAAGTCGTAGAAATATAGTTTAAATGTCGTTTGCTAGAGTATATGATGATTTTTGTATGCATTGCCAACAAAAGTTATAAATCGGGTGGATAAAAAACTATCGTACGTTTTTTTCATTGAGTACATCTCTTGTGAGATCGTCTCACGAATTTTTATCTGTGAGATGGGTCAATCCTACCGATATTCACAATCAAAAGTAATACTCTTAGCATAAAAAGTAATACTTTTTCATGGATGACTCAAATAAAAATCCGTCTCACAAAATACGATCCGTGAGTCCGTCTCACACAAGTTTTTGTCTTTTTCATTTTAATAGTTCATTCTCTCAAAAGACTAGAAATAAGTGTGAATAAGCTTATGTGGGTATATCTGAGTACATAATTTCACACAAACCAAGTAAGGAAAAAGGAGAGATTTAAGCATATAATAATCCAAATTAAGAAACTGAAATACATATGATTGGCAATTATTCCAAATTTCATTCAACCGGATCTGATTAATTTGGGCTTATGAATGAATGAAAGAATAAATAAATTTTGAGAAAATTAATATAAATAAAGTTGTCACGGCACCTTCGTAAATTTGGTCCACATTAAAGTCTAGAAAGAATCTCAGATATTTTCCAAAACATTCGCCTTTTTTAATTTTCTTTTATAATTTTTTTTAGGCTCATAATAATTTTAGTTAGTTACTTCTTTATTGATGGATCTCAATTGTCAAGTCTAAAGGGAAAAGTATAGAAGCAAGAAAATTATAAATATTCACAATTCATTATCAAGAATCATATGTGTTAGACTTTGATCAAAATTTGTAGGGTAAAAAGTAATACTTTTTCATGGATGACCTAAATAAGATATCTGTCTCATAAAATACGACTCGTGAGACCGTCTCACACAAGTTTTTGCCCAATTTGAATGGTTCGACGGCCAAATTTTAGATAAAACCGACCCATTTTTGTGAGTAAATTTAGTGGGATTATCGTCATATACGAGGAGATTTAGATAATTAAATGACTAAATTTTTTATTTAAATAAATTGATATGGCATGTATGGAAAGGTATTGAATCCAAATCGAACAAAATGCACTGTTTTTTTTTAAAAAATCAAATCGATGCATGAAAAATAAATTATATCGAGTTGGAGTTTGCGTCGATTTAAAGGTCAAATCCAAACTTGTGAGCATGTGTGGTTCGCATAATATTTAGAACATGAATTGATTAATATGTCAAAGTTATTGCTTGTAAGTCGGACAAGAAGATAATCCGACCTTTGTATACAGTTCACAAGATTCCGAATACACGAGAGTTGATTTTAGGTCGGTAAGGCCATCTTCAACCACAAAATCTATTTTGGTGCAAATTTTACACTAAAATAGTGTGATTTCTGCACAAAATACAACATTCATTTCCAACTCATTTACTTCAAATCTTACACCAAAAAGAATATTATCGAAATATTCCTTTTATTTTACATATATTAATTATTATATTTTATTTAATATATTTTTAATTATGACTAATGTCTTATTATTAATAAATTTATATTAATTATTATATTTTATTTAATGTATTGTTATATTAATTTTTTGTATTTGTATTAAATTATATTAATTACAAATCATTAAATCAAATTAATTTTAAAATATTAATAATTAACATATTTGATGCAGCTTTGGAGATGTCTACATAACGAGTGAGAGCTGAAAAGTGAAAACACATCAATTTTATTTTGAAAAGTTTTAAAAAAATGATGGGAAGATAAGATTAATTTTGGATTTTTGGTTGTCATCCCAGTCATTCTTCCAGCCAGGCATGGACACGTCAACATGCAGGCAACATGGCGTTGCCATGAAATCTCCACCATTGTTACCCTCTAATGATCTGGATTGGCTCAAATTTCTTACAGCCCCCACCACCCAAACCGTCACCGTCACTCTCACTCTCTATCTTCAAAATTTCTATTCGAACTAATCAAATTTCAAGGATAGAAGATAGCACATTAGCAGATACCACACCAGCTGTAGCTGCTCTGCTTCTTCCTTCAATTCTTGAAATTTCAGTGTTTTACCAAGAAAGATTGGTGCTTTGATACTGATGCACTGAATTGTTTTCGATTTGTCCGCTTAGTTCTAGAAAGATGGCTTCATCTGTACTGTATCATTCAATCAACCAATCTACAACTTTGATTTCAAGAACCCATTTTCCATCTCTGGTTTTCAAAGGTTTCCCAGCAGAAATCTGCGCTTTTCCGGGCCAGATATCCTACTTCGGCAGCCAAGAAAATGGGCGCCACAAGAAACTAGCAAAAGTGAAGGGTGCTGTAGATGAAGTCCCGAAGTCTGAGGCATCTAGCGGTGGAGTTTCGGAACAGACAGCGAAGAAGCTGAGGATTCTGGTGGCTGGCGGCGGGATTGGTGGGCTGGTTTTGGCTTTGGCGGCTAAAAAGAAGGGGTTTGACGTGGTGGTGTTTGAAAGGGATTTGAGTGCTATCAGAGGGGAGGGGCAGTATAGAGGTCCAATTCAGATACAGAGCAATGCATTGGCTGCTCTGGAGGCTATTGATATGGATGTTGCCGAAGAAATCATGAGCGCTGGTTGCATCACCGGAGATCGAATTAACGGTTTGGTGGATGGAATCTCTGGTAATTGGTAAGTTTCTTCATTTAGCGGTGCTGAGTTGTTGGTTCGAAAAATATTATCTGCCAAATTTGTGCGTCAGCGTCGGTTTAAAAGGGGTGTTTGGTGGGGCTTGGCATTGAATTAACTAACAACGGGCAGGAGCAGCTCCGAAAATGAATGCAAATATTTAGTGAACTTTTTAAAATTTAACTTTAATGTTCATTTATGTATATTTATCGTGGTTGTTTTCTGAAATAATTCCGTCCAAACATTTTGTGCTTGCCTTTCATGTTTTCATGGATACGTTGAATCCATTAGATCTATAAGGTACTTTCTTACGCTGAGGACTGGAAATTGGGGTTAGGAGGCGTGGATGATGAACTTTAAATCCTGGAAAAGTTTTGCCTTTTTTATTTTCGGTTTTGAGGGCTTCCAACCTCGCCCTGTTTCTGGTCAAAGTGTTGCCTTTGCATGCCATGGTATATCATGCTTGTGCAATCTCTGTCTTGATGTTCCTCATTAAGTGGTGTATTATTGTATGTTTGGATGGTGGCAGAAAAACTGAAAATGATTCTTGCAGCCATAAATTCTAAAGTGCCCTCCCTTTAATGTTGTGGGCTTTGTACTATGAATAATGCTAAAGGTACAACCAAAATATGGTACAACAACATTTACAACAATTATATCGTGATATTTTGTTATTATTTCATGAAATTTTGTATTGCATTTATCGTGAGATTTTGATAAATGAAATTTTTGTATTGGATTTTTTGTGTTGTAAGAATTGTTGTATAAATTTGGTTGTACATATAGTATTACTCTTAAATGTTATCACTATCTTGTCCTTTCAAACATATAGCAGGAATAAGTGTTTGTTGCCTTACACTATCACTAGTTTTATTTTCTTGATTATGCTATCTAGTGTTTCTCTTGTTCCATGGTTAATCTGTAAATGATACTTATATAGTTATATATACTATATGGAAGAGAGGGGGTGGGGGGGTGGGGCAGCGGTTATTTTCATTGTAGTATACTGGTTCGCGAAAGGAAGATGCAACTTCTGTTTTCCCATTTTATGTGATTCACTCGCGTTAAAAGATACGGTTTATCGTCAGGTATGTCAAGTTCGACACATTCACTCCTGCAGCGGAGCGTGGACTTCCTGTCACCAGAGTCATTAGCCGCATGACTTTGCAACAAATTCTTGCTCGTGCAGTTGGCTCAGATATTATTATTAATGAAAGCAATGTAGTGGACTTCGAAGATGACGGTGAGAAGGTTGTCTAAAGTTACACTTTTCTTCACTGGTTTAGTAGCTTGCTAGATCCCGATGCAAATCCAAATGAAAATCCATGGTTATTGCATATTTTCTAAATCTATTAAGTGCTCCAAGGCCCTAGGGACCCTCCAAAAAATTAATGTTGATTATGTGTCGGCTTTAGTGTGACTGATGCTTTATACAAATTCAGGTTACAGTGAAGCTTGAAAGTGGGCAGTGTTATGAGGGTGATCTTCTTGTTGGTGCCGATGGGATATGGTCTAAGGTATTTTTTACTTTATGTGATACGATTTTGCTCAACCAAAAACTGAAAGTACAGTAAAAAAACAAAGAATAACGAAAATGAATCGTGAGATTTTGCTCTGAGTTCTTGTTGTGATTCTGGTAACACTATTAATGCTGACACAGGTGAGGAAAACTTTGTTTGGCCCAAGTGAAGCTATATACTCAGGCTACACTTGTTACACCGGAATTGCAGATTTTGTTCCTGCTGACATAGAGACGGTGGGGTATGTTTGTCTATTCTCATTCCAGTGTGTAAAACATTCCTTGTCTATAATATTGAGTGAGGCCATTTACGGAGGAGCTATGTATTTGCAATTCTCTTACAGATACCGAGTGTTCCTGGGACACAAACAGTACTTTGTTTCTTCAGATGTCGGGGGAGGAAAGATGCAATGGTATGCATTTCATAATGAACCGCCTGGTGGTGTGGATGTTTCAGGAGGTAACCAACCTCCAGCTTTACCCTTATTGATTCAAGATTTGTTTCTCTTCATGTGACTCTGGCAAGGCAATGTTCACTTGAAAAAACCTTCTAGTATATAGTTCACCAAGCTTATCCAGTCTGGGACGTATGTGACACCCCTGAGTGGACAGATGAATGATAGTAAACTGTTAATTTTATGTATAATCGAGCTCTGATTTTATGGCATAAATAGTACCTTGAAATAAGGATGCTTATTGATGCCATGATAAATTTACATTATTTTAAGGTGTACACCTAGGATTAAGTTTCTTCCTTAAAAGGGGTGATTCTCTTGATCTTTTAGGTAAAAAGGAGAGCCTACTTAAATTGTTTGGAGGTTGGTGTGATAATGTAATAGATCTTTTATTTACCACGGATGAAGATGCAATTCTCCGTCGTGATATATATGACCGGACCCCAGCCTTCACATGGGGAAAGGGTCGTGTTACGTTGCTTGGTGATTCTGTCCATGCTATGCAACCAAACTTGGGTCAAGGGGGATGCATGGCGATTGAGGTATGATATACTTTGAGCTGTTCTTTTTCCGAACTTCACTTCCATTTTCAGTTACATACTGCCTTTAATTTGCTTATAGAACTGTTTAAATCATTAAGACTGAACCACTAAGAATATGCATATTTAAGACTGAACCACTAAGAATATGCATTATAGAACTGTAAAAATTACGGATATTGTATTTATTTCCTGTACGAAACTGTTTCTGAGTTTGAACTAAGAGGCAATAATATTGAAATAATATTACGGTGTCAGGATGGATATCAACTATCAGTGGAGCTTGATAAAGCATGGAAAGAAAGTATTGAGTCCAGGAGACCAATGGATATAGCCTCTGCTTTAAAAAGGTGTAATGAATTTGTTTCCCCTACTGCTGTCTCCAAAATCCTGGTAAAAGTTTCGCAAAGATTACCTACCAAAACTTTAAAGCATTTGTTTGCTTTCTTCAGATATGAGAATGCTCGAAAAATAAGAGTTGCAGTCATTCATGGACTAGCAAGGATGGCTGCAATTATGGCATCAACTTACAAAGCATACCTTGGTGTTGGACTCGGGCCTTTGTCGGTGAGAACGTGACTTTTAAAACATGAAAAGATTCAGAAATTTTGGTAAGTTGATGAAAGTCGGTATTTTGTTTTGTAGTTCCTGACAAAATTTAGAATACCGCATCCTGGAAGAGTTGGTGGGAGATTTTTTGTCGACATTGCTATGCCTTTAATGTTGAGTTGGGTTCTTGGTGGTAATGGGTGAGATCTTTTTTCCCCTTCTTTTGTGATTTGTGGTTTCCACGGATGAATAAAATAAGGGCGTGGTACAAGATTTTCATTTTTCGTGAGATGTATTGGAACCCAGTGTGTGTCATACGAACTTGATTGGAATCATTTTGATGTTGAAAAATATGAAGTCCAAGCTCTATATGTGTATGTGTGTATATGCATGTGTACACACCAACACACAGTTTAAATTGACTTTTTCGTGATTTTGAGAGAATGTTTAATATAGTGAATGAATCGAATGGCTTGCAGTTCAAAACTTGAAGGAAGAACAATGCAGTGCAGACTTTCTGATAAAGTAAGCCAATAAAATTAGAATAATATTGCAGTTTGTGTTCTAGGATTTTAGTATGATGACCAGGTGACCAATGTGTTGCATCTCTTTCACGTGAAGGCTAGTGACCAGTTACGAAGGTGGTTTACAGATGATGATGCTCTAGAGCGAGCTCTGGATGCAGAGTGAGTATACCATAACCTTAAATTTATGAAGAGTGCTTTTGTCATTTTGTCACACGTCGGACTCATGGGTTAGGGTCTATGCAAGCAAGATAGTGCAGAATGGATTCTGCTAGCAATTATCTAACGTCCATCCAAATACTAGAAAAATTCATTTTTTACATCTTTCTTTCTTTATAGACCCCATTACCCGAACAGTTCAATGTGAGATGAGGTATTACTCATTTATCAATTTGATCAACCACGCCCTGTCGTGTATAGTTGGTTTCTATTTTCCATTGGAGATGCAACCGCTGTGACTGATACCATCTTTCTAAGCCGAGACGAGAAGAATCCATATGTTATTGGGTATGCCTTTTCGTCTACAGCTCAAGTGAAACCATGTGATCCACTGGCTCACATGTCTATACTATACTGTGATACTTATAGCGTATCCTTTCCAATCATAGGAATGTACACCACCCAAATTTTCCTGGAGTATCAATATGTATATCTTCACCGCAGGCAAGTTCACCGATTCCTCAGTTCCCTCTCATAATTTTCGGGAAGTTTCATTTTTTCCTTCAATTTGATTATCACGCGGAATTGTTTATGATACCTTAGGTTTCCAAAACACATGCTCGAATAAGCTACAAAGATGGAGCCTACTTCGTAACAGACTTAAGGAGTGAATATGGCACCTGGATATCTGAGTACGTCTTGGAAAGTTTTACTTCATTCTTCTTTTTCCACTTCTATAAACATACTCTGTGACATCACTTGACAACAATCATAGAATCTGCATACTAAGTGAAGGAAATTTTACAGCAATGAGGACAGGCGATATCGTGTGTCACCCAATGTCCCTACTCGTTTTCGTCCTAGGGATGTGATTGAATTCGGATCTGATAAGAAGGTCAGAGTTTTACTACATTACCTATTTCCTCAATTCTCATCCCTTATTTTGTTGCAAAAAACTTAGAAAGAGCACAATACACTTTCCTCTTTCTGGGGCCGGCGTCTTGTTTAATCTCACATTATCCTTTAGGCTTTAACTGGATCTTTGTACTTTATCTTCTCATTGATGTGTTGTATGGAAGCAATTTCAGGCGGTGTTTCGCGTGAAGGTTTTAAAACGTCCACCAAATATCGCAAAGAAAACAGATGAAACTGAAGTTCTGCAAGCTATATAGGATTGAAACTGAGACCACAGGAGGAGATTGAATTATAGGGATAATTGTATAGAATTTTGATTGGTGGCAACTGAAACGTGCCATGCTACTGCATTTTGTTTAGGACAGGAGTTGTGACATGTAATTAGAATATATACACACTCTGATTTATACATGGGAATGGCTTCAATTGTTATATTTTTTCTAAAAAAATTAAGATAAGATATGGAGTAAATCTGTAATCTTAGCTTTCACTTCTCCTTTTACCTTCTTGAAAACCAGATGGAACTTTAAACTTCAGGTGAAAGAGAAAGTCTTACGTGTTTCAATAATCTTCATGCTTTGTTGAATAAATTACCAAATAAAAAGAAGGGCCAATTGCATCAACATTTCCGGTAAATAATTATAATAAAAAACACAAAATGTAAAATTAATAAAATTTTAAATATGATGTTTTTAAAAGTCAAGCATAAAATCCCTTATCAGAAGGGTAAGTGAGTATGAGTTTTTATAACATATTGATGAATGTATTTGTTTTTAAATTATTTTATTTGTTACATAAACTATTTAATAACCATAAATTAAATTTATTAACTTGACAAAATTCAATACCATAGATTTAATACCTTATTGACAGTGATAGAAAAAGGCCAACAAACATGATTCAAATCGTCCACCAAATAATTGACCAAATGTAAAGAAAAAGGACAACGGACTTTGGTGGATTGGATTAATAATGCAGAAACAGTTTACAATAAGTTTACACTTAAAATTAATGTGCAGGTGTAGTCACCATCCAATTTTCCAGAGCAAATGATATATGAAGAGTGGCCCCTCCCCCCCTATAAATACAATGCATGAACCACATATCAGTTTAACTTATCATAAATGTGGAGATGTTTCATTGTCTTGCCATATACATACAATCTCGTCTCGCCTACATAAATGCGCCACCTCCGCGGCGGACAAGTGATGCAATCGCCACCATCTCGGGCGGCAGAGGGGCATCTCCCATACCCTCTTGTCATGCAACTTATGCTTTGTTTTGGTGCACACAAATGGGTGAATTACAATCTAACTTGCAAGAATATGGACACTTCGAATTACTATGTAACTCGATGAATATTGTGGCAATGATACTCAGCATTCTAAAAACTACATAATTGCATACAAATATATGTATATGTGAGAAAGATCTTTAGAGAAAAAAGTCAGATTTCTATTTATGCGAAAAAATTATCAACATCTTCATTTGGAATTCCAGCTACGTCTACTTCAAAACTTTAGTAAGTTCTTGTAATTCGTTTTGATCTCGAATTTCTTGTGTTGTTTGTTGTATGCTTGTTGAGGATGTCGAGGAGGTCTCTCTTGAAATAGTCTCATTCTTTTATGTATTTTTTCGTCCTACATATTAATATCACTTCTTATGTGATTTTAGGAAAAAACCAAAACGATCACATCTTGAACATTATGTTATACTAATTGATCTCATTCTTTATGGCTTGTAGAAATGGTTATACCACTTTCGAACTTTCAACTAAACTTTTTATTAAACTGATTTATCATGTAAACTAATAAAATCTTTATTCAGAAATTAACAAGGGTCACATAATTTTTCAACATAATAAGACAACAATAGTTGAAGTTAGGGAGAAACAGCACCCACCTCGCTAAAGGTTAAAACATCAAGAATTAGGTGTCAAGTTTTCCCACTACAAATATGGATCACGAATATGACAAATAGTGGCGTCTGTCTTTTCAAGTCCCTTAAGATTTTGTTTTTCCTTTTTATCCCTCATATTTCCTATTACAATACACATTTTCATCCGAAAAAATATATATATAGATAACAAACTTTGTATCGAACGGTGTCTAAAGGTTTTGTAGAGATCATATACAAAATCGAACTGATCGAACCAAATCAGACTTCGTTAAGTATTTTACTTATCTTGAAAAAAAATGGGATATAACACAATTTAGAAATGTATGCTTTTCTTTTTAGGGGAAGTTGGTGAAAAATTCCCAATCAAAATATTTCTTTGGGTTCACTCTCTACCCACAAAATTGTGGTACTATGTCATACAAAATATGATACACTTCATGTAGAAATGTGATACTAAAAAAGTACCCAGAAACTGAATACAAAATAAAGGCCAATTTCCCGTTCTTTTTATGGGGATGTAATAATAATCAAATTGCACATAAATGTATTGTCCTAAACTAAATAGTGTCTCCACAAAGTGGAAAATGCCAACTATTTATTTGACACTTGGAGAAGGAAACGACGCCGCAGGGGTCGCTTACCTCGAAAGTAATGGTAGTACCCCCCACGAGTCTAAGTCTTCATTTTAAAACCATCATTATTACTATATAATTTTTTATATATTTTATATAAATATATATATATGTCTATCTCCTAAAGATATGGGTCCCACTCTACGTCTTGTTGAGCACACGTGCGCCTCTTGGTTTGATATCTGTCACCACGTAAAACTTTAAATTAATTTTTCGATTTTTATTTCCAAAGCAAATTTGTGAAGTGGAAAAGAAAATTATTTGCTGCTCTTCAAAATGGAGCAATATGTGTATGATGTTATGTAAAATGATACATCACAAATGAATATATAAAATCTCATGTAAAATGATTTCATATGTTAAGAATTTTTAAAATCTAGTTAATTTTAAAAGATTATAAAATATTTGTTCGCGAATCAGTAGCTCGACCTGGTCCGACTAGTCGAGCAAATCGAGTCGAGTTTTAGTACTCAACCCATGGGATAGGAGATTATATCTTCGATGAATTTGAACTAATTATGATACAGTCTCGAGAGGCATCTTGAACTATGTTACACAATTTAAAATTCAAAATGTAAAGCAAAACAAATATTTAAATAAAATTGAAGACGAATTCATAGTAACGGTATTATACCTTTTTAATTTTACATGTATAGCAATCATTTTCTTATCTTTTTACCCCAAAATATTCATAATTTCTATGCCTTATTTTATTCACCCTTTTTCCACTTCCTAAGAAATATCTTTGTAGCTAAACGAGACACGTAGCTGGAAACACGAGGCATCCCAAAAAACCGTGAAACTGAAACCGGAAAGAATCTCGATGATCGCCAGTTCAACTACGACGATGAACCGGCTGAGGACGACGACGTCCGGTTTACCGCCACAGCCAGTTTCCCGATCCTCTCGACCAGCTCAGGAGACAGCATCTTCACAGGTTTCTTCTCTTTCTCCCGTCGGAAATCGAAACCCAAAGCATCCGAAACCTCTTCGGAGCTCCACCCGGATTTCAGGAGAGTGTCCGATAACCGGTCCGCTTTCAGCAGCAAAGCATCCAGCACCGCCTCGTTATCCACCATAACCATCTCGCCTTCGAAAAACCCGGACGCAGACACGTGGACGATCTCCGAGACGTCGGATTCCGTCCAACCGCCTTGTTTCAGAACTGACCCTATTTGGGTCACGTATTCATCGACCCATTTGGGCATTTCGGATCTTGGTATGTCGCAGTACCTATCGGGTGACGACGAACACGAGGAGGATGAGTTTGAGTTTCTCTGCCGGCGATCCACGGCGGCGTCGCTCCAGAACTCCACCCACCGCGGGGTTTGCCCGCCTGAGATCGCGTCAAGACTTCTCCTTGAGAGGTTGCTCGACGATCCAGCTGAATTCAACTCGCGCTGTGATGATAGAATACTAGACTCCGGGTTAGGTTTGAAAAGAGAGGATTCGCGATCGAAAAAGTCTGACAAATCAAAGCCGCAACAGAAGATTCTGTTCTCATCTACGTAGAAAATAGGGTTTCCTGCCAAACAAGGGGTGCAAGGAATGTAACATCGGTTGAAGACGGGAATCAGCAGCGGGGCACGTTTGAGAGCGTTTCGTGCTATCTTCAAGGCCTTCTCCGGGTTCGACGGGCGCGGGCCCCACGACTTTGACCAGAGGACATTCCGTGCTATGTGGAAAGAAATTGAAGCAACGGGAAGTTCAATGGAGGCCCGGAGGTGAAACCTGGACGACCCAGAAGACCGCCAGTCGGGAAACCCGGTCCCCATCGGCAAACCCATTGACAGAACCGCTTTCAGGTCCGGCGGAAATGCGAACCCGAACTCAGCTTCGGCCAACGCGAACTCCGGCTCGGATAGACCAGCTTGGACTCTAACACCCGAGATTTTCAAATGGCCGATCACTTTCTCTGCCAACGACGAGAAAGATAGGAGACTGTTGCGCGGCGTGGAAGGGGCGGAAGAGGCGGCGCGTGCGGATAAACGGCGGAGTCCGGCCACGTGGGAAGCGTTCATTCCTGCCATCCTCCTGTCCACATCGACCATTCTTGGGAGATCGATCTTTAGCAATGAGGAAAGAGGAAAGAATACAGCTTTCTTGCTTTCCGTTCTTGATCTTAAACTTTGCCGGAGGATCGAAGATTGGGTTTCTTTGCGAAAGTGGGAAAGGTGGAAAATTGAGTGAAGTTTACAGTGAAGTGTAGGCAAACCAAGAAAAAGAGATGGATTTATAACGCAGCCAGTGAATAGGGACCCGCTTTCACTATTTTTATAATTTTCCATTTTAGAACTTATTTTTTTATTAATTAATTTAGAGAATTAATAGAACAATGGTGGCTAATTGTTTTATTTTGTTCAAACCAAATTTAAACACAAACCATGATAATAAATAAATTACCGAGAGAGTTATATAATCAAATGTCACATTTTAGAATTTGTGGCCTATAATTTCCATGATTATTTTCCATATATATCTTATATAGTTGACAAAATAATTATGATAATTAATTTAAAAAAACGTGAATGCCATGTGCATTCTAATGAGAGGAAATTTAATAAATTCAAAGATTTTTTTCCAAAATTTATTTTGCGATATTTTTATGACATATAGAATATTCATATAATTGCATATGTTCTCATCATTTATCACAAGTAACGTTTAGGGAATGTTTGGCATCTAATTAGAAGAATAATTATATTTTGATATAAAATTTGACACAAAACTTGTAAGAGACGGTCTCACGGATCGTATATTATGAGACGGATATCTTATTTGGGTCATCCATGAAAAAATATTACTTTTTATGCCAAGAATATTAATTTTTATTGTGAATATCGGTAGGGTTCACTCGTATCACAGATAAAGATTCGTGAGACCGTCTCACAAGATACCTACTCATAAAATTGATACATCGATGTGGAGGTTCGCTTTCTTGACTATAATACGCAAATATTTATTCTCTCCCGATTTTGTCGAAAGTACATAGTGGACAATTACGATACCCTTTGTTTCATTAATAATAATAAAACGGTATTCTGCAAACTCCATGGATTCCAATTTCTTATATGAATATCATAATTGCATTGAATTCT
>NC_133310.1:1394686-1395062 GCF_012295235.1 Primulina huaijiensis | reverse complement strand
AGAAAAAAAATGATTGATACTATAAAAAAAAAAAAGAATAAAAACAAACAAATTATAGAAGACTACAAAAGAAGTTTGACAATATAAAAAACAAAATTACAATTTTTTCGAACTTTAAATTACAATACTTATTTTTTTAACACCAAATGTCAGGACCTTTATAGACAATAAAGATGTATTATTTATCTTTGATGAAAAAATGCATAAGGTAAATGATTTTTATTGAGTTTTATTCAATTCATTAAATAAAATCAGGATTCCATTCTGGAAAATTTGTTTCATTAAATCGTGAGGCGATTACTTATTCAACCCAAGCACGTGACACAAACACTGACAACTTCCAAAACCATAGACTATACACACACACACACACACA
>NC_133310.1:1370101-1394647 GCF_012295235.1 Primulina huaijiensis | reverse complement strand
ATATATATATATATATATATATATATACATCAATTTTAAAGTTTGAATTAGAAGCACACGTCATTTGACTTTTGATGTCACATGTAAGATGTAGAATATTATTGAGAGCGATACAAGGGAATTCATGAAAGAATATAATAATAATAATAATAATAATAGTAATAATTTGATCAGTATGTATAATATATAATAGTCAAAGGTCAACTAATTTTGAATTTAATGTAATCTATGGTTCGTTTAAATTATTCTAATCAAAATCTCTCATTTCCTTATAACAAGTATATGGTGATCAGTCTCCCATCAAAAATTATTTTGAAACGAAATTTTGATTTCGTATTCCCAATGAAAACAATGCTTCAGTTAAAAATACTCCATACATTCAACTATTTTTTTTTTACGATTTAATTGAGAAATCAATTATACAAATAAAAATNGAGCCGAGCCGAACTCTTGAATGTTTGAGCTTGGTTCGTTTATAATCGAGCCGAGTTCGAGCTTTATTTAACGAATATGTGCATGGCTCACGAGCTTATTCAAGCCTTTATCGAGCCTAAACAAGATTAATAAATATGAATTATACATTTAAATTTTCATTAAATTAATTAAAAATTAAATTATATATTTAAAGAAAATATATATTATTCTTATTAAAATTTGTAAATTTATTATAATTAATAAATTTAATATATTTTTCTATATATTTCATAAATAATATGCAAAATCAATAAATCAAATATCAAAACTATTATTTTTTGATCTAAATGATTAACTTACCAACGAACATGTTCACGAGCTAACGAGCCGAGTACTGTAAAACTTGAGTTTGGTTTATTTATCTATCTTAATGAGCCTCATTAAACGAGCTCAAATGAGCTTTTATCGAATCGAGCTTTGAATAGCTCACAAACGGTTTGGTTCGTTTACATCCCTAAGCGGTGGGGAATTGAGGGCACCACCCGTCGGCCGCCACCCATTGCCTTTGTCTCTTGTAATATGATCAAATCGAATCTTAAAATCTCTAAGTATGTAAACATTATCAAAGTACCAATAACTTAATACAATATAATTAACTACATTATGCTTGTCCCAACAAATGTATCAACGGGCTGGATTTGTGAATTGTGGGTTCAATTAATTGATTTCATTGTCAGCGGTTGTTTATTGATCAATGCATTACTAAGCAAAATAAGGCAAAAAAGGAAGCAAATTATAGGGTATCGGACAAGAGATTTGCGACTGGTTGAGAATTCAATCAAAGTCTAACATTGAAAATACATGAAAAAGATCATGTATTAATAAAACGAAAAAATATCAAATGAGACTTTTTTGGGTAAAATTAAAAACAAATCCATGAAAGTTTTGATCTAAGTATTTCATGTAAGGTATGCACTCCCAATGCAGTGGAGATGGGTGGCCTCGAGGATGGATGGGTGGGATTGAGGGGATGCCCAGACCATGAGAAGAATGGTGGTCCTTCGTTTGATATGATTGTTTAAATTCAAAGCAAAGTCTCACGTACAAAATACATAAAAAAAATATCATTAATTAATAAGATAATGCATAAAGTGAACAATATGATGTCGTTATTTAAATTTGCGAATTTCATCGCACAGCAAGTGTCATTCATAAACAAAAAATTAATAGATCAAGAAAATGAGGGACAAGGGATTTAGATTTGCAGGGCTTCAAAAAAATCAATGGACCAATCTGTACGCTTACCAACGTACATAATGTTCCATTCAAATTTTAAAATATCTATAGGATCATTTATAGAATAATATTAATTTCCTATATAAATTTTTAAAAATATTTTGAATATATATACACATATATATGTATATAGTTAGCACGTATTAGTTGAAGGGACTATTCAAATAAATATCTGGGGTCATTATTTAAACCTTTAAATGAATAGTCATTGCCCACACATGGAAATTATATTTTCAACCATAATTTCATTATATGGACCAAGGGAAAAACGACATGCAAATTATATTTTCAACTCTAAAATTACAGTTAACCTAGAAAAATTAAACCGGACAAATTAATGGATGTGTTGACATCATCATGATGCGAGGGTTATGTATAGAGATTAGAGACGACATTAGACAATTAGACGGTATTTGACTAAACTTATTTCAAACTTATAAGTTATATTATGAGTATAAATATAAACTGTATGATCTTATTTTAAAAATAAATTTTTAAAATATTTGAATAAAATAAGATAATGAAACTATAAGATCTTTTTGTTATGATAATTACCAAAAAAGATAAAATAATGAAATTGATACACATAATTTTTTTTAGCATGTGCTTATTATCTATAGTTTTATATTTGATTAACATAAAAATACTATCAATTTATATCATTAAATAATATAATTAGAATAACAAATAATAATAGTTATTATTATTCGTGTGACAGTATTTGTAGTAGAAACAATAATTATATCAATTATTATTCATGTGACATAATAATAAATATTAATTGTTATTGATATAATTTTAATTATATAATTAATAATATAAATTATTATTATAATACTAATAATAATATCATTATAATGATAAATAATCGTAATAGTAATAATAATAATAATAATAATAATAATATACGTAATAATAATTGTTATGATGTATATAATTATAATCAGTATAATTAATTTTTAACTATAATAAAATAATAATGTTCATAATCCCGTATAATGTTAATTAATACTTATTTTTTAAAAAAAATAAATAATCAGTAGTCATAATTATATTAATTATAATAGAATTTATATTAAAAATATTATTTTATAATTATTATAAACCTTTAATCAATTTATATATTATGTTAAATGATGAGAGTATGATTGAGATGCTTACAAAACATATGATGATAATTTGGTTTTTTAAAAAATATTTAAATAAGATCTTAAAAAATATGGGGCCATCGAAAATTTTTTAAAATACCTTATTTTGACAGTTAGTTATTTTTTTTTTAAAAATAACTAATATCAAACAAAGTTTTTAAACGATGATAATAAGATCGATATCATATCTTATAAGATAGAGTAAATGTAATGCTACCTCTGACATACATTTCAAAGAATACAAGTGAACTTATAAATGCAATTTGATATATCAATTTAAAATTGTTTGATATATCAATTTAAAATTGTATTTGTGGTCCCTTAATCTTATAGTTATTAATATATTGACCTCCCCTAGCTAGGTTAGTTAGGAGCAATATTAGCTAGGTCGTCAAGCCTATTCAATGAGTGCAATAAATAATATTATACCATATTAAAGTTTATGGAAAAAATAAAAAGAGAATCAATTAAAAACTTCCTCTGCGCTCTGCGCATGCATACGAGTGATTATAAAGCATTTTTTTAAAAGAAAAATATTTGTCATTAAAATTTCAAGAATTTAGCAATTTTTAAAACATATAAATTATATGGGTTTAATAATCAGTGACTTATAGCTTATTTGACATCAAGATATCAAATTTTGATAAAAGATTTCAGATTCGAGATTCAATTGTAAAAAATATCTCCGGATTCAAGACTATAGTAAACATTTCTGGGAAAATTCTATTGGCTCAATAAACTTTGAAAAGGTGATAAAAAAAATAATTTATTTGGGATTTTTCATTACTCACTCCATTTTATCTTGTGTCCACATATGGACTAGAGATTAATAAACTAATTAATTTAAGGAAGTGAAGGAAAGGTAAATGATGGATTTAATTATTTTATTAAAAGGCGTGAGAGATATAGAACCCGACTTTATTGGTAGGGTACACAAGTACAACGGGCGATGATATCTACTAAGCACTAAGCATGTAGTGTTAAACACGCTTTTGCTTTGGATAATATAAACCGCAAGATGGAAGAAGCCTTCTTTCTTCCTTTTTTTTTTTTTAAAAAAATATTTTAAAAAGGTATATATATAAATAAATATAATTTCTTTTATAGTATAAACATAATTAATTTGTTCTGCTACCGATGCTTAGGTGTACGTACGTAGCTTTTTACTTGAAAAGAAATGGGAATGTGAGATTAAATAGTGTTTTGCTAAAAATGAAATAATGGGAATCTCTTTGGTGATGGGATGCACGCGTGCGATATGTGCAGATGGAATAAAGGTGAAAGTATCAGGTGCTCTAAGATTTTGTTTCCAGACAATATTTTTTTAGGGCAACAAAACCCATTTTGGTACGTTCTCCCCATTTCTTCATACATAAAAAAAGGAAGCTATAATCTTGATGAATGTGATGAGAACACCGTGGGAGGAAATCAGGTTTCGAATTGTTTGGTTCGTGAGGCTCTATGTCCATATATCTTAAAAAGTTTTCAGTAAAAAATATTTAATCATATTTGTAAAAATATAATAAAATAAATATCTGTCATCAGAGCTCGAATGTATTTTTTTGAACCACCGAAACAAACATACTCACCGTTTTAGTTTTTTGAAAACTGGTTTTGATCTGCTAGAATTCGAAAAAGTGTTTAACATGAAAATTATAGTTCATGAAAAGAAAAATCTCCGGGAAAAAAACCAAATGCGTGTGGTCACAGAAGCACCGATATGACACATGCAAAATCTCACTTATTGTCCCGATTTACGTGACTCATGTGGCTGAAAGTTTTTACACTTAATTTAGGTTTTTTTTTTATTATAAACTTTGTGGCTTTTGACTTTTTCTTTAATTTCAAAATAAATAAAACGATTTTTTTTTTAATTTATTTATAATTTTTTTGAAAATATATTTTTGTAGTATCAATTTATCAATTTGTATTAATAATAATTACACCATTTTTATACAAATAGAATGACAATGATTTATTACAATATAATTTTAAATAAATATAAATATATTTTGAAATAAAATGTTTGTATAGTTGAATTTAAGAATAATAATTGGACTTAAAAGCAATTTCAATTAAGGGTAAGATTAATATTTTGGTTAGCCAATGTACTAGTTAAGTCATTTATAATAGTTAATGTATCAAGTTATTAATTTATCAATAGTTCATACACCAAAATGATTTTTACTCATTTGTAATTCTCAAAATGTTTTAATCCATTCTCCTCTTCATTTTGAACTCATACATGTATTTTGTGCTTGGATTAATATATTTAAAACGATGGATTTTAAATATATTGATTTCAAATTCTTTAAAGTTTTTAATGAACAAAATTTAATAAATTTTAAATCCACTCTATATAAAATTAAACATTTTCAATAATAATTGTGATGGATTTCAAATTACACTTATCTTGAGCGTATTATAATTTGATATTATGCAAATATATTATGAAATATTTTGCGATAAAATATAATTGATAAGATCCTTTCAGCCAGCGTTTGGTGCGAATGATTACACACTGGTTGATTACACATATTTGTTTCTATCACATGCTTGACTCAAGTTTCCACAAAACATCAAAGTTACAAATCATTATTCAATATTTATCGAAACGTAAAAACCATTTGAGAATATAAAAAAAGACAAAAACTTGTGTGAGACGGTCTCACGGATCGTATTTTCTAAGACAGGTCTCTTATTTGGGTCATCCATGAAAAAATATTACTTTTTATGCTGAGAGTCTTACTTTTTATTGTGAATATCGGTAAGGTTGACATGTCTCACAAATAAAGATTCGTGAAACCATCTCACAAGAGACCTACTAAAAAAAAACATTTTTATTTAAATGGTTTTTTAAAACTACAGCAATTTTTTTTCCCGAAACTCGCCAGTCTAAAAGACCAAGTAGTGTTATCTTGTGACGAATCTCTAACTCTAGGATCTCAATTTGGAAGTGGGCTTAAGAGAGTAGCCCACGAGGCATTCATATAATTAGACTGCCTTGTGAGTTTGTTAAGGACAATGTTAGAAAAACAATCAAGGAATTTAGAATTATGGATTTGAATTAATTCATTCTTTCAAGTGTATCAATCCAAATAAATTATTTAAATGTCATAATTTATTATTATAATTTCGAGATTTGCTAATGCATTTGTTTTAACCTCTTTTAAACAAGAAAAGATTCAACATTAAGTTTGTACAATAATAATATTATTAAATAACAAACTTCCCTTATTTTACAAAAAATATTATATTTTAAAACAATTGAGAATCAATAATTGTTCATATTAGAAGAACGATAAAAACTTGATACATCTGATGTTGTACAAATTAAGAAGTTGGACTTGTTTGGGTATTTATAACTTTTAATAAACTTGGTCCTAATTATTGATATAAGATAGAAGATCGTGTGTATAATTCTCAATTATAACCAAAAAAAATATAATCATCGAGTGTGAGATTGTTGGATAACAATAATTAACTATTCTCAAAGATTGTCGAGTTTGTGTTTTGGACGATAAAGTTGTTACCAACTAGAACTGACTAGTTCCAAATTCCATATTGTACAGCGTTTTGTTCTCGCGAAGGATCTAAACTTTTAGAAAATTGGTTTTAAATGGTGAAGCCAAGTTGCTTATAAATATGAATTATTACTGGTGTTTACTTTTGGACACTTCTTGCTGTCATTAATTGATCCGAACTTCCATCAATAGTTTTTTTTTTTTAATAAAAAAACCCACTAAATTTATTTTTATATTATATGATATATGTATATATAAACAATCTATTTTTTTCTCTGTCAAATTATTCTTCCTTAATAATGACATAAATAAGAAGATAGATATCTCCAGACACAATGAACTTATAATGTAGCCCAGTGGTCTCACCTTCGGTCGGAATAGTCGATTTCTCCGGATTCGATATTCTCTCTCCGCGTGAGTTGTAATAAAAAAAAATTATAATAATAATGAAGCTATCAAGAGTAGGAGGAGGTTAGTGCTCTAGCTAGGTAGTACGAGTATTTGAATTTTCCAAATTAATTTATTAAACCAATTTGTATGTTAATAAATAATTAACTACGTATAAACTTCAATAAAAGCGTCCGTATAGATTAGATATAATGACTACTCCAATAACCAAGAGTGTGTTTGACAAGTATATGGTCTTAAAACTTCATTGGCCGACTCATTCATTAACTTTGCATGGAAAACTTTGAATATAACATTTTACTAATCCTCTATAGAAATTTAAATCAACAAAACACAAATCTTTATGTTGAAAATCAACTTATTCAAAGTATAGGAAAGGCAAATTGACAGTTTTCTTTTTTGTCGTGGTAGACGAGCTTAGAATCGAGAGTGTCTATCTCGGTGCAATATAAAATGAGTCTTGCAAGAAGAAATTAAGTGTTAAAATATTGTCCAAAGTTTTTTAAAAAGATGTTCAAGTCAAGGATTATCAGATAACCAAAAATATGTAAGCTAATAATGATCAATGAGGAGTTAAAAGAAATACCAAACTTGAGGTACATTTTGGTTCGTAGTATGAGAAAAATAATACGGAGATATTTAATATTTTTTAATAATAAAATATATCAAAATGATAGTTAATATAATGTTTGATTTGATTGATTAATTTGATTAAATTTGAGATAATGTGATATTATAGTTTTGTTCTTTTGAAAATATTAATAAAGTATTATAATATTATTTATTAAGGATAATACTGCAATTTCAATTCAATGATTTGATTGATGTGAGATAAATGATTGATGATTTGATTGATGTAAGATAAATGATCCGTAGATGAAAAAATAATATGGTGCATCAAACATGATATTAGATTGGATAAAATTATGGATAAAAATATGAATAATAATATAGCGAACCAAACGGTACCAGATTCATATTGACATATATGAGTATTTATAGATGATAAAAAAAATGGGATGAGCTCATATGATCATTGGTTGAGATGTGTGGATTAATCTTTCCATTAACTTGTCGAGATCACGAGCTTCAACAATCCATCTGTCCCTGATCTCCTCGAAATCCTGGCGATTCGGGTGCTCGGGTCGAATAGCAAATGGCATGAATAGCTCGGCGATCTCTACACATTGTGTGTCATTCACCGTTAAATGGTTGGAAGAGAGTGCTAAGTTGTTCGGAGTATTTGGTAGCACCGGTTCCGGCATTCGGAATAGGAACCGGCTCTTGAGTACAAAAAAATAATATTTGCATACCAGTTTAGGCAGCGGGGACGTGAGTATTGGATTTAGATTGCATATTCTTGAATACATGCTATTATTGTCATAATTATTATTATTAATAAAAAAAATAATTGGTGATGCCGACCAACTTGTTAAAAACATGTAGCTTTCTTGACCAAAGGAATGGCGGCAATTCCCACAAATAATGGGAAATGGAAAGGAAATTGAAATCGTAAGGTGAAAATCAAAATTCAAGAACTTATATGTCACGCGCACGTCTTATTTTACAAAACCCACCATTTCAGGTCTACGCATTAATTAATTGTTACACCAACACTACCAAGATAATTATAGTGTTTAATCTTCGAGAACAAAATTTCCTTATGACTAAATTAAAATATTCTTATTCAAGACTTTTACTTTATAATATTTCGTAATATTTATTTGATGGTTTGTTTTTCTTTGAGTTTATTTAAAAAACTTCTAATGATCGGTGGTGGATTAATTTATTTTATAAAAAAATATTTAACAAAAAATTATATTATACACAAAAATTCATGTGACATCTTCTCACGGATAACTTTGTGAGATGAATCTTCGACTCTTTTTTTTCCATAAAAAATATTACTTTTTATGTTTAAAATATTATTTTTGATTGATTATCATTTTCCATAAATAAGACATGAATCATGTTTTCTTTACCTACTTTTTTTCAGAAAAAAGAAATTGATTAACGTGTGTGAGACGGTCTCACGGGTCGTATTTTGTGAGACGGATCTCTTATTTGAGTCATCCATGAAAAATTATTATTTTTTATGCTAGGAATATTATTTTTTATTGTAAATATCGATAGAGTCGACCCGTCTTACAGATAAAGATTCGTGAGATGGTCAGACCTACTCAAATATTAATTCTTGGATTGGTTGTTTGTTTGAAACGTTTGAAAAAGGCGTACCAAAATGCGTGCTGTTTCCATGTTTTTCTAGAACCCTCAGGTAGACTGTCCCAGATTTTTTCCCTTTGTCTTCCATTATTTAAATTCCCCGCAATCCCCTCTCTCCAGGAATTCTCAGACCCAGAACTTCTCCAAGAAGTTATGGTTGATTTCCCCTTTTGTCGGATCATCAGATCATCGCCAAAACAGCAAGAGTTACCCGATGGAATTAGCTGCTAAAATCTCGAAACACGATCTCGTTCGTTCTGGGTTCGGATTCTATTGTTGGGGCTGGGAATTCCTCACCGCCCTATTGCTTTTTAGTTGCTAAGTGATTTACAAAAACCCGTTAATTTATTTTTTGTTCCCGATTGTTAATATATATATATATTGAGAGATTTAATAGTTGTGGTTGGGTCTGAGTCGTCATAGATGGCGCTGAGGTCGGTTCCGGCGCCGTTCTTGACGAAGACTTACGACCTGGTGGATGACCCGGAGACGAACGACGTGATATCGTGGAACGAGAGTGGGACGACGTTCGTTGTGTGGAAAACAGCGGAGTTTGCCAAGGATTTGTTGCCCAATTACTTCAAGCACAACAATTTCTCCAGCTTTGTTCGCCAGCTGAATACATATGTAAGTTTCTTCTTCATCACATGTTGCTGATTGCCGTTTGGTTTTTCCAATTTTCGTCTTGTATTCTTGTCAATTTTGATTGTAGTTTATAATTTTTTTGAAAATAGTATGTATCAAATTTTTGATCAAATTAAAATTGGATTTTAGAGTTTCCCGTGTGATTGGTACGGTACAATAACAATTGAGGGAAAATTGATCCAGTGTATTATAAAAATTCTTCATACGAGATTTGATTTTTTTTTTTATTTGTGTGCGAACGGTTTTATTCATATTAATAATTAAAATGAAGTTTTCATTTTTTAAACAAAAAAATATTATCAAATCTTATATAAAAAATGGTATTATTTCTCCTTGCGTTCAATTCATTTTTTTGAAACAAAAAATACATTTATGAGATCATTTCACGTATCAAATTTATAAAAATAAACTCTACCCGACCCAACATCAACATGAAAAATAACAATTCTGCCTCACGGATAAACATGTCAAAATAAACATGTTCTTTTTTTTTATCTTAATTTAAGAGGCGAGGATGACTCGAATTTGAATCAATACAAAGGAATTTCGGTGAGATTATTAAGCCAAACTCGGGTCTCAATAAACATGTTCTTCTCTTTAAAATATTTGGAGTTTTTGACCTGCAAGGGAATGAGCTAAAAAGTAATCGTGTTTGTATTTTTTCGAAGTTTAAAGTTGCTTTTAGAATAATTTTATGTATAATTCGTGCAATATAAAAATTTAGAGTAGGTTTTTTTGTGAGACGGTCTCACAAATCTTTATCTGTAAGACAGATCAACCTTACCGATATTCACATTAAAAAATAATACTCTTAGCATAAAAAATAATAATTTTTCATGGATGACCCAAATAAGAGATCTGTCTAATAAAATACGACCATCTTGCGTAAGTTTTTGTCACAGATTTATTAACAGAGAGATATCAGTTTCGAGTTAAAACATAAAAAAAATATTAAAAATATAATAAATTTAATTAAGTTCTGATTTATCGGCAATTTACCCAGAAATGGACAATCCATGGATTCTTTTTCTTGATTGTGTTTCAATTATACAGCGCGTGATCCGAATTATGGGTGCAGGGTTTTCGAAAAACTGTTCCAGACAAATGGGAATTCGCCAACGAGAACTTCAAGCGAGGAGAAAGAGAGCTCTTGACTGGAATCCAGCGCCGGAAATTAGCTTCTTCGCAAAACCCTGCGGGCGGGAAGGCCACAGCCGCCGATAACCAAACTTCACCGGCAATCTCCGGCGAAGATCTAGGATCAACCTCCACTTCATCTCCGAACTCCAAGAATCCCAGCTCGCTGGGAACACAGGCTTCGGCTCAGCTCGCGGCTGATTTATCGGATGAGAATGAAAAGCTGCGAAAAGATAATCACACGCTGAGCTCCGAGCTGACGCAGACCAAGAAACAGTGCGATGAATTGATTGCTTACTTGACTCGGCGGCTGAATGTGTCGCCGGAGAAAATCCAACGCATTATGAAGCTTGGGTACGGGGCTGCGGGCGGCGGAGACGGTGGTGTGGTGGGTGGTGGGCAAAGTTTAGATACTGATGATGACGAAAAAGGTAGTAGTATGAAACTGTTTGGGGTATTGCTTCAAAACAAGAGGGGTCGTGAAGCGAATATTGATTTTTCAGGTCCCAAAATGAAAGAAATGAAAAGTATGGTTCCGTGGGTGAGGATCTCAGCATCACCTGAGAGCAACGAGAAGGTCTGTAACAGACCACTCAGCTAGCGCCACGTGTTGTTTGCTAAATAAAGGCAATGGTTTTAGTTTGTCACATTGGGTTCGGGGATAAAATAAATTAATATTATTGTATAAGCAAAATGGGAGATTAAAGCAAATGAATCATCCATCTCTGTTGTTTAATTATATAGAAAACGACACTACAATATTAATTTTTTACTTTATTTAAAAAAAAATAGTTTCATGTATGTATGTTTGGATATCTTTATTTTCAATTGATTTTATACCTCCCAAAAACATTTTATGTTACTATATTGCAATATATTCCAATTCCAATCAAATAATTATATGATTTGAGTCGAGTGCTTTTATTCAAGAAAATATCTGAAAAATGATCTCAAATAAAATTTATTTTGGATTTTTTTTGTTTGATATATTTTTGGAGTAAGAATTAACATTTTTGACATACAAATTAATATTTTTTAATGAGTAGTATTGGATATAATGTCAATATCAGAAAATTGATCATCAGATGGACTCATGAGAGTTTTTGTGTGTTTTTTAAATTCACTCACAATCACAATTGAAAATGCTTTGATGTAGAATATATTTCAAATTCATTTGAATTTTATGCTAAAAAAAATTTGAAATCGTGAATCACGCATATTGATCCAAACACAACCGAATTTACACAAATTTTTTTTTATGTTGAATAGATGCTAGAAGTAGGAAGGGTTTTAAAACGATGTCCTATTAAATTATGAGTATGTCTCTTGTGAGACGATTTCATGATTCTTTATCTGTAAGACGAGTCAACACTACCGATATTCACAATAAAAAATAATACTCTTAGCATAAAATTAATGTTTTTTCATAGATGACCCAAATAAGAGATCCGTCTCACAAAATACGATCCATGAAATCGTCTCACACAAATTTTTGCCTTAAATTATACATGCAAGATGGCTGAGTTTGAATTTGAATACCTTATGGTATTTGATAATTTACCAAGTTGTCATGCTCACTTATTGACTTTATGTTTTTAAATGAAATTACTATTTGACTTTATGTTTGGATTATATTTGCTGTCAATTTCGGATATTTTAAAATTTCGTGAACCCATTTTGGTTCAATACGCGAATGAGCATTTGGACTAATTTGTATCCATAAAAGTTATTATTATTATTATTTTTTATTTAGACGAGAGGTGATTGTTACAATCGCGAGTCTTGAAATTTGAAATCTTGTTTAAGATGAATTTTAAGTTATTGTAAATGGAAATTTCTATGGTTCATCGAATGGACAAAGTTGTTCAAATTTCGAGTTTAGACATTTTTTTTCCTTCTTTGAATATGTAAGAAGCCGTAGCATACAAGTCGTGTGTGCTCGGATTATAATTAATACATGGTTAATTTATTTTGATTCAATAGAAGATTAAAGTCATTGACTTTGGGTTGATTAGAGATAATTGAAATAAGACAAAACCTTGTGTGAGCCAGTCTCACGGGTTGTATTTGTGAGACATATCTCTTATTTGGGTCATCCATGAAAAAATATTACTTTTTATGCTAACATTATTACTTTTTATTGTGAATATGGGTAGGGTTGACCCGTCTCACAAATTAAGATCCGTGAGACGGTCTCACACTCTTTAAATAATAAATATGCAATAGAATTTGATTCGCAATTTTCATTTCTTGTAGTCCTCTTATTAGCTAAGATAGGGGTACTTTTGGTAATATATATTTATTTGGTCTTTTATATGCATAATATATATCCTTAGGTTTTTTAAATTAATAATATAGACAATATTGTGTTTGCTAAATATTAAAACAAATTAAAAATTATAATAAAGCCGGCCCGGTATTAAGGAGAACCTAACCCTTGAAAAGTTATACTATTTCATAAATTTAAAAGTTCTTTAAACTATTTTTTAGTTATTTAATTAAATAAACGAGACTTTCATTTATTAAGATACTATTATTATTTATACACAGAATAAATAAATCAAATTAATTATGATTGTTATTGAGTAATAAATTAAGAATAATAATATTATTAATACAAATAACAATAAATATTGTTAAATAAATTAACAATATTAATATTAGAAATATTGAAAATAACGGTATTAACAAAACTAATCTTGCTAAAGAAAATTTAAAATTATAAGTTTTATTTAAAAATTCTAATATAAATTTGAATTTAATAAATCTTAAACCGTTTTGAAAATAATAATTTAACTTGGTTTAACTGATTTTCTAACAACATAATGAACATAAATCTTATTAAAAATAGTTTTTTTTTAAAAAAATAACACAGGACCAAAATTTTTAATCAAATTGGTTATTTCGGGTTAACAAAAATTGTACTCAACCATATCTCGTTAAAATAAATTTATTATTATTAATTCAGTTAATATTAATATTTTAAACAATAATATTGTTAAATTTGTTATTCGCGCTATTAATATTATTATCCTTAGTTTATTTATTATCAATGATCATAATTAATGGATTTATTTACTACCTCTATAAATTAATAATAGTGTTTGAAAAAACCTATATTTTCACATATATTTTTATTAATAATTAAAAGTTAATTTAAGGAAAAAAGGGGCCGCTGTCTGAAACTTCGGCTCCTTATAAATTTTTAAATTTTTTGTTATTTTATTATTATTATATGATTAANAACAGCATTTGTTTTAATGATGATGTTGGAGCAATATTTTAATTAGGCCCAAAATAAACAAGCCCAAGTCCAATAAACAAGACCAAGTCCAATAAACAAGACCAAGTCCAAAAAATGTATAGTAAAAGTTGAGGGGTGCTTTTAACTTATCATAATTAATGGCAAGAAGAGTAATCGAAATAGAGCCTCAAATAATTCTAAGGTTTTTTTTTTTTTTTCATTTGAAAATAAAATTGATGGAAATTGAATGAAAGAGACAATAAAGATCTAGAAATTCGGAAAAGAAATTATGAAAAACTAACTAGGATATTATACTGTTGGTAGTACCTCAACGATGCATTTAAAAATTAAAGTATAATAATACATGTGATATTCATTGAAAAATTCAGTGATCTCCATATGTATTATTAAATTTTCATCCTTAAATATATAATTGAGATATTGCTCCAAAAGTAGCTTGAAATTTCTTGATTCATAGCGTTATAAGCTTTATTCCAAGGCTTAACAGCTCCACTAACTACCGTTATCCGTCGATCAGAAGTATCACATAAAATAGGTGAGTCGAGATTGGTTCGCGTAAAAATATATGTATTGGTTCACATATAGAATGACAATATATCGTCATGCCAAATTTAACACAAAAGTGTCTTGGCCCTCACATAAATTATATTATGAGAGTTGGCTAAGTGATTTTGCAACTGGACAAAATTACAGCCCGACCTGCTGTATAGCGGGTTACGGGCCGACCGACCTCGTTCATCCATTTTGACAGTCTTATTTGCTTCACGAACAGCATCAAGAGGAAGAGTATATGTAAGGGAAACCTTTACAATTCTCAAACATATATCATCTCCACATAAAAGTAAATAAAAACATGCTTTCTTACCCAACAAGCTCCACTTCAAAAACTTCATTATCCAACACATTTTTTTTAAAAAAAGCACACACACATAAATATCACAAACAAAGACAATAACATCTTTACCCGGCCCATATATGATTGTACATACAAATAGATGTTAAAAAAATTGAAACAAACTTTGCCAAAAACTGGTCAAAGTATGTCACCATCCACCTATTCAGAAAGCCAATGAACCAACCAAAAATATGAATTCAAAAAGAGAACAACTGTAGTTGGTTGCATTTGCCAGCAAGGGAAAACTGTGAATCCCCTCCAAATCTGGTACTTGGCATCTTTTTATTTCAATCAAACATCAATTCATTCATCATTTAATCATCTGTCCTTATAATTTAATTTTGTCATCACTTCTACACCTCACACTCAACACACACACACACACACACACACACATATTTCCTTCCCCAGGAAAGGAAGGGGTATGTGTTGATTGATTCTATCCAAGATTTGAGTGAATGCCAAATGACCTATGTTTTGACAAAAAAATCACATCTTGAATCTAGACATGTCCCCTCATCCATTAAATCTCGAATTTGTTCATTCTTTTGACCATAATAACATCATTTGGATTCAACCGAACAAAACTAATCGAAACCCATTTCTTGTGGCCAAGATTTCGACACATAGAACAAAATAACAACAGAGATTGTACCAGAAAGAAAAGGTCCCCGCTATCTGATATAAATAAAAAACATCATCTTGAACACTGCAACAGTGGTAGAGGGACCCCCTGTGTAAAATTTATTAGAGAGAGAGTAGGAAAATTCAATACTTTTCTATTTGAATTCCCACCTCATGCTGTTGTTTGAGCGCTCCATGGCATGTTTGGAGATGCATAACCAAAACCCAGATCAGCACCACAAAGGGATGAGTAATCCTCCTCCAATGAGCCCAAGAATCTCCTTCTCCAACGATTTTATGGAATCATCATCCCATTCTCAATCCCATCCCCGCCTCGGCCAATCCCACATGAGACCTGCTGCTGCATACAGGGATGCGCCTGTTTCCTCGGATTTCGAGTTCTCTGTCAGTAATCACTCGATGATGAGCGCTGATGAGCTCTTCTTCAAGGGGAGGCTGCTTCCGTTCAAAGAGAACTGCGGCGGCGGCAACAAGACGACGACTTTGAGGGATGAGCTTCAGATTGAAGAAAACGATGCAGATTTCTCGCTGCGGCCGCCGAAGAGTACGACGAGATGGAAGGGTTTTCTCGGGCTTAAGAAATCTCACGTCGGGTCCAAGAAATCTTCTGACAAGACTGAAGTGTCTGTTGAAAAGACGCCTGGTTTGTATGAAGATGAACAATCCAGCAAGAATTCACAGGTTGTACTTGGAAACAAATTTGGGAATGTTTAAGAAAACGTCTTCAACTTTTTTTTAAAAAAAATTCATGGGAGGGAGGAATTCAACGTCTCCTTTCTGTGCCGTTTNTTTTTTTTTTTTTTTTTTATTTTTAATTTCAGGATTCTGATGAACTAAGTGAATAAATTAGCAAAGTGACATGAATTGGAGCTATGGAGGATTAAAGTTTTTATTACTTTGGAAATGTAGATGGAATTTTTTTGGTGATTGAAAGTTAGTATGTACTCTCTCTCGCTTTTTATAATGTAATTTAATTTGCTTCACTTTCCATCTTCTTAATCTTGTTAAGGTGAATGCACACAAATATCTTTTAATTATTTATATTTTTTTATATTAGATAGGCCCCTTTTTATCAAATTAATTTGTTATTTTATTTGATAATTTTTAATAATACTTCCAAACTACCTTATAATTTAAAAGTTTTGGAAAATCAATGGAATTAAAGTTAAAACTGTTTGTACCTAAATTATATTTCTCATAATTGAATCTGCTATTTGAAATAATGGATAAGTCAACAGTCAACACAAAAACTGATGTCACAGAAAACAAATGCGTGTGCAGAACCAATTAATTAATAATAATAATAATAAATGGAATAAATTATTAATAAAAATAAATATGATATGCAGAAAGTGCAAATGGGGTTATTATTTTACACAAAAATTAAGGAATATGGAATTTTTAAAAGTACTATCTGATTTTTCTTCAAAAATAAAGTACTGTATGTTTCCCTCGTCATTCTTTGTACTCCTTTGATCCAACTATGTGTATTATTATTCAAACGGTAATTTTGTTTAGTATAGATATTTATAATAAATATTAATCGATCGACCTTAAATTATTCGTATTTATCATTAAGTGTGGAACTCGAAACTCATTTTAGCCCACTTTCATCTCTTCTAATATGATCATATTTTGATTAAACGTTTTGCCTGTTTCTGCAGTAAACATTCATACCATTATGTCAATAAAATAAAAAAATATAGCATTTAAAAATAATTTTAAAGGAAAAAATATACATATATTTCCTCAAAACTCCAAAAAAAGCAAAACCAATATCTTCTTAACATGTTAAACGATGAGACTCTAGCATGATAAATAACAACTTTTTCCCCCTGGAAATGTTACCATTTACCTTTAGCCTCGTCTTGGAAATTCATATCATAGCTCTCGGCTTTAGTCTTTAGGTTCTCCATGTCACCATCATATTTTGCAGATAGCTCTTCAAGTTCAACAAGCTTCTCTTCAAGATTTCGAATCTCAACTTCAACGCGGCTACGCTCTGTCTTAACATCCAAATACCTTTTTGTTTGGAAGGCGTCTTCTGTGTAGAAGGCAAGACTTTGCAGTCGACAAAGACGAGCTCGTAAGAACTCGACTTTTAATCCCAAAAGTTCAAAAGACTTCAATGATTTTTCCCACACTTCAAATTCCTTTTTTGGGGTGGTGAGTTTACAAGCTCTTATAGCATCTGCAGTGTTGACAGCTTCGAAAATCATACCAGCCACTAACTTGCTGGAGAGCCCTGGAAGGAGATGATCATGAAGAAACATGTTCTTGCTACAGCATAGCTCGTAGTATTTTAGACGAATATTTTCTGGGAGCTCAGGGTCGATGCACACTCCATTTATCATGATGTGAAATTCCTCGAAACTTTTAACATCTTTAAAACGCAATGCAAATCCTGAGAACTTGGAATCCTCCAAAACTTCCGAGGCAACCTCATCACTATCAATTCCTGAATGCTCCTCCGGCTGTCCGAGTGGTGGCACTGACGAGCCTTCCTTCTGATTCGATTTCTGGAAAACAACTGATGGAAGAGATTTTGGTCGCCATTTCTTTTTGCCATGCGCACCCAGTTTTCCCTCTGCGCAGTAGTTTCAGATTTAAAACTGAAAAAGATAATGTGTATCCGAAGCTAAACAACTGCAAATGCTACAGTTTTGTATTTTAATCGAACATGAACAAGAAATAGACACACAAAACTAACCTGCATCACTTTGCTTGGTTTGAGATTCCAAAGTAAGAAGGCTAAGCGCACCATCCACCTCAGTCAAATCATTTGCCCTTATAATGTACACCTACAGAATCAGCACATAATATTAGACGAACCAAATGTTCCAAAGGCGAACTGCATCTAAAAGGAGTGGCATTTACATTAAACGAATATTATTAGCAGAAATATGAAATAATATCACCTTAAATTTGCAAGGTTCGATTAATTGGAAGATCAGAACGTCCCCTTCTAGCAATTTGTTCCCAGCTACAAACTTCCTCCATCCGGCACTTAGTCCCGTCTTATGTGCAATGTATTTCATTCCAAACACTTCGCCAGTTTCGTTCTCAAGATTAACTGTAGCATCCTCAGCTGGTAAATGCAGTTTGCAAAAGGGCACAGGAAGACCCTGCAGACAAACGGAAATTGCGTGGACGTTAAAATTTTAATCGACTCATCCATTCAAGAAAATGTTAGAAGGGATGATAACATCATTCTAAACAAAATAATACCATCCAGAAACAACTTCCGACATGTGATCTAACTAAGACTTTCAAAAAGCTAGGCCGGTTGCCCAAACTCAACTGAACCTCCTCTGCTCGAATCAGGGGGGGTGACTTCAATGGAATAGACCTCGTTAATGTCCCTTCATCATCAGGTGTCCCCTGCTAATGCATTTTTACACCCATATGTTAATTGCAAATATCATTGAAACAATAGATTTTCATCCATCTGACGATTTTTTTTAAAGAATATCAAACCATGATAATGTATTGACAATTTTATACACCAATGCTTCTTAAAAGGAAGCGTTTAATTCAAAACCTATGGCATACTGGCTGGCTAATATCTAAATTTTCAGATGTGGTACACCATTGGGGAGAAAGTCACCAAAGCTAGAACATTTTCAAGAACAAACAGCTCATGATATCCGCTGTGATAATCCTTCTCCACCATCAGTTTGTAGGAAGGATGTGATAAGGTTTATAAAAGAAATATAAAATTACAATTGTAAAGTGTTGGGTGCAATGATTGCCCGAGAACAATCGAAACGTGACGCTTGTGCTGCTGTACAGTTTAAAAGATTTGATTTGCATCATTACCACTAGTTATAGCTTTTGGTAAATCGACAAACACTCAGTCCTACAATAAGTATTAGAGTCAAGGTCACGAGTTCGATTCTCATTGCTTGCAGAGAGTGCAATTATTGGGAGTAGGATTGTTGTGTGCAATAATTATCTCTGCTAGAAGAGCAATTGAAACGTCGCGCTCATGTTGTTGTATGATTTAATAGATTCGAGTTGTACCGTTATTACCCGTTATAGTTTTTGGTAAATCGGCTAGTACTCGGTCTTGTATAAAGTCAAGACAGAAAGGTGCGGAATTCATTTGGTAGAGTCTCTACCGGACATACCCTTAAGATCAGGGAGTGACATCCTTGTCTGTAGTCTTTACCTATCTCATATCCATAGGCCCGTTCAATTGCGACTCTACTTGTGATCTCTTCTAGTAGTTAATGTGCATACATATTCGCTTAAAATACTTAATACAAGTTGGTAGAAAAGTTCATTTTGTTTTGTTATGAAGTAATTCACACTTCTCCTGCAACTGAGGGCAGGTATTACACTGACTCAGGACTTCCAAGAAACCTGTCAAAGCTATGACTACAGTCCATAATAAGCTAGAACCAGCATGCAACAAATACTAAAAAAATCTTAATTCTGATCGCGTACAAGTTCGAAAAAACAACCAAGGTAGATGCACATCCAAATACATTTCTGTCAATATACATGGAAAAAGGTCACTTCGTGGCCCTTCAATGCAGGTCCTAATCCTGTCATGTCATGCAAAACTGGTGTCCATTGTTTTGGCTATAATGAAGGTTTAACCATGGATTAACATGCCCCGAGATAATATTGAAGCAACACTGAACAAAAATCATCTTAATATGCAAGAACTAGTCAATAAAATTGTTGTCGCTGGACAGGAAGGAATAAATAGATGCAGTTTTTATTTTTCTTTTTGCTGGACTCCTTATTTTCGGAGCCACGATGGACTCAAACCAATTGGGGATCAAGTTGGATCATCTTGGATTCACAAAACTCAAATTTTAAAACTTGCTGAATGTAAACCAAACCCTTTGGAACACAAACACCAAAAAGAAGGCTTGCGTATTGTTTGTGTAACACTGAACTGCAAAAAAAAAAAAAAAGAAAAATCTCTGGTTGAAGAAACGAAGAAATAAACGATGTCTCACAAATTTTGATTTGGGAAAAGACGCCTTCTTCTTCTTCTTCTTCTTGCTCGAGATAAGCAGCGAAAACTCGTCCATCAACTGCTCCTTAGGCTTCCGCTTCCTCTTACCCTAACAACAACAAACCAGATCTGATATCAGTTCAGTAATACTACCCACAAAACCATCAAATTCACGAATTCCAGGCCGAGAAAACTCACAGAGACGAGCATAGGGCAAGCAGCAGTAATTGGAGAAACCTCCAGAACCGTCGAATTCTCCTTCATTGACTCATCCTCCGGTGCAGGATTCATCTGGGTTTCCTCCATTTGATCACCCGTCTCAACTGATTCCTTCTTCATCGCCATTTCTTCCCTGCCCAGGTTCTCTTGATTTTGGTGGACTATCTTCAGCCTCATTTCTAAAAAATAACGCCAGTCTAGAGAACTTTTACACCCAACAAGATTCTGCCTTTACCCCCGTGAGGAAAAGATCAAGAAAAACAGCGACCGGGGATTAAAGAAAAACCGAAGAAAAATCGAAATAATCTCAGAAATCTGATTCAGGGCCCTGGATTTACGGGCTGGCGTGCGAACAACGAAGCTAAAGCCGCTTCAGTTTCCGGGTTTTTTTCTGACGGGATGAGAAACACAAAAATTGCCCCGATTTTTGGAAACCTGTCAAATAAATTTCCATTAGATGGTAATCATATTCCTTGAAAAAAAATCATTTCATCTATGTGAATATTTGTAGAAATCTTTCATATGTAATGTGCATTATATTTTACTTACATTAGAACTGAATTACTGTGATTTTGGCAAAAAAAAATTGTCATGCAACAATGATAACATGTTTACATCGATCTTTAATGGGGTGTCCCATTGGTTTGGAATGTAGGCAGATTCAGTATTATATGGATAAATATATTCAGAATGATTGGAAATTTTAAATTTTACACCAGTTGTACAAAATAATGATATCACTTATATTGGATTGAGTAATTATTCATGATCAGTAATTCTTAAATTTTGTTAGATAATCATCCAATTATTTTAGAACTTATCTTCCAGTGTGTGGATTTTTGAATGTGTTTTGGCGTTGACCAGTGATCTACCGCGAAGTAAAGAAATATATTGGTGTGAAATGGCTTAGAAAACCAAGTACAAGTCAAATACAGAAATCGATACGTTCGAAGCTCGATTAGTGATCAAAAGCTACAAGCAAAAGCATGGAGATTGATTATTTTGAGGTATTTTCACTTCTGTTTTTTTGAACTAAAATATTCGGTTTTTTTGTCTGATTAAGCGTTGGGGACAAGGTATTTGCACTTGTTGCGTGACTAGATCATTGCTTTGTTTGCTTAAAAACAGTTAACAATATATTAAATGGATATCCCTATGCATTTCTCAATGGCATACTTGAGAAGCATATATATAAGTATGTTCAAAAAGGGCATGAAAAATTTGTTTGCAGTATAAATTAGGATCATCCGTTTAACAATAGGTCAGAGTGTACAACTGCTAATCAAGACACAACTTTTTCCTTTTACTTATGACAACGCAAAATCGTAAACTACGTGGCGCGCTGACATGGGTGTCAATTGTCGGACAGTTAGGCCCATGAGTCTGAGAAAGAGCATGTCTCATCCCTGGTGTTGTCTCATATTAACTTCATTATCAATCTCACTATTTCCTTGTCGTTGGCTCTGCCTCCAACAAAAACATACCTAATCGTTAAGACATGACGTTCCAATTTTTACAACTCAACTACCCACTTGGATCAAATAGCGCAATATCAACAGCTTGACGCACCAGAGTTTCTCAGGAGTTTACACATCTCGGTATTACTCTCACTCATATACACTTAACCCAACAAACAAATTTAGAGTTAGGACTAATGCAAACATGTAGAGCTTGGTATGAAAAAAAAACATATTTCTAGCAACTAGATTTTAACAAATGTCCATGAGCTTACATTATGTATCAAAGTAGAGATTGAAAAATTAATTGTTGGTTTATATGTTGAGGATCTCATTTTTACCGGAGATAGTCATGTGATGATGACCAGATCAAGGGAGGTACTGGTTTGAAACGACAATTATGGCTAATCTCTTACTTTCATAATCATGTTAGAGATAAAAGGAAAAACTTAAAATGGTTGTTTGAAACTCCATTGGTATACTAATAGAAAAGTTTGAATTTGCAAAGAAAGATGCCGATGGAATAATTAAAATATTGTGCTATATATAACATTATTTATTATATTGCATATGCGTGCGATACAATATTAGAGTAGATCTTTTGTCGGACGGACAGAAGATTCGTGAGACGAGTTAACCTAGTCCATATTTTCAATAAAAAAAATAATATTTTTGACATAAAAATTAATATTTTTTCATTATTGACCTAAATAGAATATTTGTATCACAACATTGACCTATGAAACTGTATAACAAGAGTTTTTGATAATATTAGGTGTTATTAGTCGCTAGTTTTTGTTAAGTAATAAATTATGCAAAACCTTGAATTACTAATTAACAATTTGGTTCAAATTACTTTTTGACGATATTTTTGAGTTTTTTAAAATTAAATATTTTTAATATTGTTAAACATAATTTAAAATTTTATAATTTTGCTATTAAATTCAAAAAAATTCAATATATAAACAAAGTTTAAAATCGGTTTGTTTGTAAATATGATGAAGAATCTGTCAATTTTTTATATATATTTTTTTAAAAAAAAATTATTGTTTTTTTAAAATAATTTACTTAAAAATAATAACTAATTTCAGTTATAAATATAATCCTTTTTCAAGTGCGGATCATTTTGGTGGGGTATTCTTTGTAGGCTGAATGTTTAAGCCTGCCTCCATTCAGGCCCAAGAGTAGTCCATTAAGAAAACTATAACGGTGTGTGCTGTCTTTTGGGACTTCTGGGCCTTTTTTTTGTTTGTAATTAAATTCGTAAATCACGACTAATTTTTCAACTTATACTTGTATAATTGATATATTTCTATAACTATTGTAATCACTTTTATATCGCATTGTGCTATAATTTATATAGTACGAGTCGTATTTAACTGCTGGATTGATTCGGAAGAAGAAATTTGATTTAAGGATGGATTTCGAGGAGTGAATTTCAAGTGATTATTATTTTGGGTGTATTTGAAATCCACAACAATTATTATTGAAATTTCTTAACTTTCATATATAGTGGATTTGAAAGTTACTTGAACTTTGTTCATCCGAACCAGTATATGAATTTAAAATCCATTAATTCAAGCATCATACAAAGTTATATTTAGATCGATGGATTTAAAATTAGGCAAAAACTTGTGTGAGACGGTCTCATGAGTCGTATTTTGTGAGACAGATCTTTTATTTGGGTCATCCATGAAAAAATATTACTTTTTATGCTAAGAGTATTACTTGTTATTGTGAATATCGGTAGAATTGACCCGTCTCACAGATAAAGATTCGTGAGACCGTCTCACAAGAGACCTACTTTTGAAATTAATAACAATGTTTTACCCATTTTTACCATCATCCTGTCTGTTATATTTGTAACTATTAATTGATAATCTCGAATATAACTATTAGGTATAATTTGGTACACGTGATAAGAGAAGGATTGATAAATAATCTTCTCTATCCCACGTTTGGTATCTTTTTAGAAAGAGAAAGATTGATAAAAAACACCATAAATGACTTAATTGCTCTCAATATATAAAAATCTTAAACCATATCGTTCTCTCATTTCACCGCCCCATCAAATAAATATTTTTATTTTATTTTTATATATTATATAATATGATAATTATTTAAATGAACTCGAGATAATTATATAAATGATTGTTATAAATCTCAATAAAATTATTAGTATCACTCGATTAACCTTAAAAATTGATATTTGACTTGACTCACAAAATCAAGGGTTCAATTATCATATTATATAATATATAAAATTAGGTAAAAATAAATAAATCATGCAAGCACTGT